>NW_015647963.1:155318-170138 GCF_001515625.1 Sinocyclocheilus rhinocerous
ATTAGGGGTTGCACCGACTAATCGACTAGTCGACTTCAATGCTCTGCCATGACGCTTTAAGCTTGACGTCGACTAGTCGCTGGTCCTATAGAGGGCGCAACAGGATAAGAAATCTTTGAAGGACTTCCACATTTACGCTCCGTTTCCAAACAGTTCAAATGACAAATAAATGCACAAGACATGTGTGATTATATTACTGGATGCTCGAAGTTGAACAGGAGAATGCACGTTTTAAACAGCTTATTGTACAGGTAAATTAATCACCGTTCTAATCTAATGCGCTGCTGCACTGTAACACACACACATAGGCTACAGACAGTAGCGCGTACATCACGCGCACAGAATCATTCAGCGCGGAGATGTATTGTCAACACTGTTCTGTGATTTCTCAGTAAAATAGCTTAGAAACTGAGAAGTTCAAGCATATATTTCTTAATAACTAAATGCCACAGCTTCACTACTAGTAGAGAGATGCTGCCAGGTAGAATTAATTCACACAAGCAATCGCTCTCACTAATGCATTCATATTAATGTAATATTTACTGTGCTACTTTATCTGTATCTGATTTAGAATGAGCAGAAATCTGTGAGAAATATAACGATGCTGATAAGCTCCAGACTTATTTGTTCATTAATGACGTCATCAGCGACTAGTCGACTTCGACTCGACTTTCATCACATAAAATTCGACTTTAAAAAATCAGAAGTCGTTCAACCCCTAATGTGTACCCAAGTGCATGCTGGGCCGACCAAAGAAAAAATTAGCAGCAAACAGTTTTTACACAATTTGTGAACTGTTGATGCAGAATATACTGAAAAACAATTTAAAGATTTACTTCAATTTGAATAATTTAGACTCTGAAATTGCTAATAAATTTCACAAATAATTACAAACGAACATTGAATTAAACATGCAATTTTGAAGTTGAAAGAAGTATTTTCTTGTAAAATGTACTCCAATAAACTTTGTTTTATTTAGTTATTTATATACATTTAATAAATCACTTTTTACAAGTATATTGATCAAACTTGCCAGAAAATGGTTTACAAGGCGACAGGTTTGACAAGACAAGGCATTATGCATTTCTCATCATTCTCTAAAATAGATCAAATAGAATGCAAAAATAAAATAATAAATGAAATAAAATGCTAAAATAGTAAATCTCAAAATCCCTTTTATCATTTTATTGTATTACGAGTAAAAATGTTCAAGCGTAAAAGTGTTCCTGTTGCCCAAATGATAAAAGCATGGCGCTAGCAACAACAGGGTCATGGGTTTGATTTGCAGGAAATGCATAATAATATGTATAAATGCAGTGCAAGTCGTTTCGGATAAATGCATCAACCTCGATGTAAATGCAAGTAGAGAATTTAATCTGGAGTCTCACCTTTGGTCCATCCTTCCCTTGATGCCCATCCTCTCCAGGTGGCCCTGGAGGACCCTAAAACAAACAGTAGCATGTTAGACCAGGTTTTAAATGCAGAAAAGCATCATGGGATTCATCCCACACACCAGCTGAAACTGCTGCAGAAATGTGCTTATTTGTTTTTCCTATTAACTATTACTTACCATTACCATTACATTAACATTTATTTTTTCCCACAATGCAGTAATGGGAATGAATTTATGATTTATTTTGGGATGAAACACGAGCCGGAAAAATGCACGAAAGGTTTCATGAGATTCACTAAGTTAGGACGCTGCTCCCGATGTCATAATATCCAATAACAAACACAGAGCATTGCTTGAATAATTGAACCAGAGACAAAGACGTTCAGTGTGTGTGAGCCTGAGGGTCCTTCTGTCAGATTATTGACACTGTTTGGCTCACATGAGTTAAAGCAATGAAAATACACTGATGGATCACGTTCACTTGGACATTTTGGAGCAGGAATGAGGTCGGTTCACTCACTCTGATGCCCGGTTGGCCCAGTTCACCCTCTTCTCCGACAGGCCCCATTTCACCCTGGAAAAAGACAGAAAGACACAGTTGAAAATGCCAACAGTTCTCGCTTTAATACTGTTATTATTGGAGCTTGTCAGTATAAATCATCCGTTTCCATTGTATTTAATTGTAAACGGCAGCTTGGATATTCTGCTTAACGTCTCCTTTTGAGTTCCACAGCAAATGTAATTAATACGACATTAGAAAGATGGTAATTTTTGGATCTCTTTAAGTCTATAAAGCCTACTGTATCATATTTGATACGGAAAGGCCTCTAAATGATCAACACGATCGAAACATTGCTGAAAAACCTGTTGCACAATCTACTCCATGCCTTCTGTCATCTGATTTATAGAGTTTTTTTATCCAGTAAAAGCTTGTTTAGTGTAATTGCACAAACGTGTCTTTCTGCTGTCAGATCTTGACTGGTTTTTATCAAGTAAGCGTCAGAATAACTGCAGTAATATCTCCAGATGAACACTTACTGGACTGAAGCAGCTCAGCTTTACTTGATTCTCCATCAATCATGTTTTAGAGTCTCAAATCTGATCCTCAGGATCTTTTGAGGAGCGTTTGTTTCCAGAAGCTTTACTTTCACTGTTCCTCAGCGGAGGAATGATCTTCACAAGCCTCCAGAACATCTCACATCTTCTGAGGAGCCTTTATTTGTTCATTTGATATATTATTGGAGATATAGAGTGACGACTGATATTTATATCATTTTATGTCAGTATCTGCTGTACTGTTATAAAGATCTCACTGATTTACATTATAAGCATCAGAATTTCATCTTACTTTTGTCCATATAAATAGCAACATCTGCACCAAATAGCATATTCTTGCTCAGTTTGAGTCTCTGAATAAAATCAAGCTGTTTTTCTCTTCATATTCTCACTCTATCAGACTATATGTGTCGTAAAAGCCTGATGCATCAAATATGATACTCAACAAAAACCACATATGCACATTTTCTTTTAATATTTTAATCTAAAGTTTCAATCATCTGTTCCATTTAAATTTCCATTTCTGACTATTATTACATGTCAGGCTTTACAGGGTTAAGAGTTTTGCCTCACCTTGATCCCAGGTTCACCCACAGGTCCCTGCTCTCCTTCAGGTCCTGGAGGTCCCTGTGCATGCACATAAGAGGGAAAAACACCAGCAAACAAGAAGTCAAAATAACACAAACATACTCATATATCAGATCCTAAACACAGAAATAAAGCCAAATTAAATAACATGCAACATAATTAATTTACTAAATGATTAAAATGTGCAATTATTAACGGTTCTGCAGTGCACCATGTGTTTTTACACTTCTTAGGGAGCCTGTAATCTATATTGAATTCAACAGTATTAGGTAACTCGGCACTGTAAAGAATTATCCCTCATTTAATTTGCATGTTATTGCATAATTGAGCACAGAAGAAATCCATTACACACAAAAATTCTGTTTCTTTCAGGATGTACCTCGTGACCTTGCTCTCCATCTGGTCCCGGGTGCCCTGGGGGGCCTCTGGAGCCCTTAAAATAATCAAATAAATATGATGTAAATATGAAATCACGCACAATTCCCCCCAAAACAAACAGTTTTCTCATAAGCAGTCTTGTTTTGATATTATAAATTATATTTACATGAATCGCCCTTGGCGCTGGATGTGAAAGGATCTTACGATTATGCCTAACTAGAGGTGAATTTCACCTTGCATGTTTTAATGCACATGTGAACAGCATAAAAGTGAGTGTCCATATGTTGATGCATGTTTCTATGTGCACATAATCGCGTGTCAACATGAGGACATTCAGATGCACATGGGATCAAAGACTGGAAACATGAACCCGTTCCAGAGACGCTGTTAAACATCTTTCATCTGCTTACAGAACGGCTGATTACATGTTTAGATGTAAAGACACAAAACCCTGGCGCTCAACGCAGGAAATGCCTCACAAACCCTCGGAGGTCTTCACATCATGACTTACATGTGTTACACAGGAAAGATGCATCAATGAGTCACGTCATGCATGCTTGCTGAGACTATATAGCGCACATTTCTGAAGGTTTAGCACATTGCTAGTCATATTCAGTCATGTTCAAATTAATACCCTTCAGTTGATGAAGTTTTAGATCTTTATTTTTGCTTGTCTACACTCAGACATCATGCCACTTTATTGCAGTCCAAAACTTTTTTTATTTAAATGCATGCCGTTTACTTAATCAGGTTGTTATTGTTTAAACAAACTATTAAAAAATCATTTTTGTTAATTGGAATAAAGCTGAAATAAAATAAAATATAAAATTTAGATTAAATTATTCTCTTTAAAAAACGTCAAAATTAACGAAAATTAGAAGTGTTGTAGACATTTAAGTATTAAAATGACTAAAATTAATGAAATAAAATTAAAGCTATATAGAAATATTTAAAACTAACAAAAAGACAAACATGCTCAACAAAAAATTGGAATAAAGCTGAAATAAAATAAAATATAAAATTTAGATTAAATTATTCTCTTTAAAAAACGTCAAAATTAACGAAAATTAGAAGTGTTGTAGACATTTAAGTATTAAAATGACTAAAATTAATGAAATAAAATTAAAGCTATATAGAAATATTTAAAACTAATAAAACGACAAACATGCTCAACAAAACTACTAAAGCTTAACATAAGTAAAATAAAAATGTAAAATAAAATACAGCTAATTCATTTATATATATATATATATAATATGTGATTAATATACATGTTTAGACTTCATGAAGTCAGATTACACATTATTCAGTTTAAAAAAACGTCCCATAGAACAGAAACATCACAAATGAGATCTCTAATAATGTCATTGATTTTCTTAGATGGCAATGAGAATAAATATATTGCAAATGTCTCCTGTGTCTCAGATGTTTCTCCTGTGAAAAAAAGCCAAGTACATGGTTAATTTAGTTCACCAAATCTTAAACCATATTTTTTTTTTACTTGAAATAAAATAAACGTTAACTGAAATAAAATTAAATAAACACTTTTTTTCAGTTAGTTGCCAAATCAACATGTCTCATTTTCTTTTAACCTGATGTACTAAAATAATTCAAACGGAATTAAAAATGAATAAAAACTATTTAAAAAAACTAATAAAAATGACAAAAACACTCAACAAAACAACAAACAATTTAACTAAAATTAAAATGAAAGGGGAAAATACAAAAATTACATCTAATTCCAAATACTAAAATTTATAAAATATAATATTATATATATATAAAACTCCTCTAGAGTTTCAGAGATCCTAAATGTCTCAAACTGTGCTCAAATTTCTCATCAAATGATCTGAGCTGCTTTCCACATTCATTTCACAGTTTCTAAACTTGTACATGACAACTAGTGACCCATCTGTGTGTTTTTATTTCCCCAAAGGAATTTTAGGACAAACATCCGAGACAAAAGTGATACGTGAATGAAATCTACTGTAAATGAGCTGCGAAAGAGCAAAATCTGAGAAATACAAGTACAGAAATAATAACACAAGCTACATATTTTACACATCTGATTTAGTTGTAAAACATAGCTGCTTTACAGAATGGAAACGTCTGAGTTTGAGTTTGTTTCTATGATGGAGATGTACGCCAGCAGGGACCCACAGCCTTTCTGCTCTTATTTTCGTCTGTTTTTCTTTCCGTCTTTATCAGACACTGCTACGCTGAGAAACAGGAACCGCTGGCTTTAACATGCACCTGTGTTATCAGAGCAGTTCTCAGTGAGATCTCACTGTTCCCACAACAGAGACGCAGTTTCCATGACTGCTCAAACCAACACACTGCTTTAATAACATCAACAGCCCATTTTTATCACCCCATTCATCAAAAGTCATAAGTGCACTTCATTTTCCAGCAGTAAATATAACTTACACAAAGATGCATTAATAACAGTCATAAACGCTTCCATATGTGACCCTCTCAACTACACCTTCACTTCACTTGCTTCATATTCAAGGAAATAAAGTCACGATAAATCCACTCAGGGATAATAATTGGCTAGCATTAAAGATGATGATGATGAACACACTGTATTAGATTGTGAGTTTCCAGATCAGTCACTTATAAGGTTTCATGACAGTTCAGATGTTGCCTTAGAAGGCAGCTGACTATGTAGGCAGCAGACAGCAAACTAGGTACTTTTGGCAACATATTTTAGCATTTTAATATGATTATTTTAATTCTTTTGAATATTAAAATATAATAGTATTTATTTAAACAAAATTAATATTTTTGGCAACACATTTTACAATTTTAATACGATTATTTTAATAACTGAGTGTTAAAATAAAATAAAAGTATTTATTTAAATAAAAATATTTTTTGGCGACATATTTTACTATTTAAATACAACTGTTTTAATACTTTTTTAAATATTAAAATCAAATAATAGTATTTATTTAAAAGAAAGATATTTTGGCAACATATTTTACTATTTTACTACAACTATTTTATTACCGTTGAGTATAAAAAAATAGTATTTATTTAAATATAAATCATACTATTTTTGGCAACATATTTTAATATTTTAATACAATTGTTTTAATATCTTTGAGTATTAAAAATAGTATTTTAAGCAAAAAAATATTGGCAACACATTTCACTATTTTAAGGTCATTATTTTAATATTTTTGAGTATAAAAATAAATTAATACTATTTATTTAAATAAAAGAAAAATCATTTTTTGCAACATATTTTACTATTTTAACACAATTATTTTAATAGTTTTGATTATTAAAATAACAGTATTTATTTAAACAAAAGAAAAATCATTTTTGGCAACATTATGACCATTTTAATATGAATAATAGGATTGATTTCAACAACAATAATCATATTTTTGGCAACATATTTTACCATTTTTATTTTATTATTTTAATACCTTTTGAGTATTAAAAAAATGTAATAGTATTTATTTAAGTAAAAATATTATTTTTTGGCAACATATTTTGCTTAGATTTTATTTTATTTATTTTTTAAATCCAATATAACACCATACCAGCATAAGATTTCTGAAGGATCGTGTGACCCTGAAGACTGGAGTAATGACGCTGAAAATTCGTGTTTGATGACAGCAATAAATTACAGTTTACAATACATTACAATAGAATACAGTTATTTTGAATTTTAATAATTTTTCACAATTTTACTGTATTTTTGATCAAATAAATGCACCTTTGGTAAGCAGAAGAAACTTATTTTAGAAACATCAAAAAATCTTACAGACCGTTTGACGTTTGAACACTAGTGTATATTTTGCTGTTGAATGTGCCGCTAACAGTCTGTCAACATTCACCAATCATGGCTGACAGTATTTGCATATCCTAGTGCTCTGATTCACTATTATTCACTATTATCAGTGAGGTGTATCACTGGATCACATCATCACCCATCTGCAGCATTAAAGCAGTGTTTATCTGTTCACAGGAAGCCTGCGGTTTAAACATCATAAATCATCTGAGTTATGAATGAAGCCGCAGCGCTTTAATGAGTCTGTGAAACACCGAACTGCACAGATGCCAAAACTTCACATTCACCATCAGCCACTAGAGGATGCTGTGAGCTCGAGAGCATTAAAACCCCTCAGGCTTCAACAGGCGAGTGTGAACAGTAAACGCTTCGACACACACCTCACACACACATCCTGACAGCAAACACACTCGTGCTTTATCACAGGAAAAACACAGACGCTAGACACAGCTGCTATATATATGTGATAAATAGGGATGGGAATCATAAGGAGACTCCACTTTACAATTCTGGTTCCTTAACAATTATTTCAATCATTTTGATCATTAAAACAAAAAAATAGCATTTATTTAAAAAAGAAAAAAAAAAAGAAAAGTATTTTTGACAACATATTTTACTATTTTAGTCAGATTGTTTAAATGCCTGAATATAAAATAAAATAATGCAATTTATTTAAACAAAAATAATAGCATTTTTGGCAACATACTATATTTTAATATGATTATTTTAATACTTTTGAGTATTAAAAGAAAATAGTATTCAATAAATAGTTTTTTTTAATAGTATTTTTGGATTGTATTTTTTTAAAAAACATTTCTATTTAATGTCTTTTTTTATTTAGTTTTAGTAATTGTAGTATTTCAAATTAATTACTTATTTTGTTTCAGTTAGTTGCCAAGGCAACATTTCTCTTTTTTAAAAGTTTTTCCATCACATATTTAGATTTTCTTTCAGCTTAATTTCAGTTACCAAAAAATATTTTTATTAGCTTTATTTTTTCCAATCTGCAGAAACACACGTTTATCTAGCTCATCTAACTGAGGACATATCAAATACGACGATTGTTTTTATATAAAGATGACTTCTGATTTGTACAAACCCTAAAAATGCACATTATTTTAAGTGTGAATAGTTTTTCCATATGAAGACGTCCCAAGTGAAGATTTTGTCTCAACTTCTGGGGACAATTTTATCTAAATGTTAAAATTTGATTTTCAAGTGTTTAGAGTTGCTTACGATGAATCCCGGAGGTCCATTGTTCCCTGGAGATCCCTTTTCACCCTGCAAAACAACAGCAGTTGAGCTGTCAAGCATGTGTGATGTGTGTCTGCAGTAGCTCTGTAATGCAAATCGCAATGCAATTGTTTTGGGTTTTGTAGTGGTGTGAAAGGCACCATGAAAGTGCAGTTTTCTATCATGTGTGATCTGTTTCCTCTTGAAACAGGAAGTTGGTGTACGACACAGGGACATTAATGATCACAATGTTTTCCCAGAACAACAGAGTTTAACTTTTACATGCCTATATGATTGTCTATGTTTGTATATGTTTTTGGTCTGTAGCGATGCTGGTACCTTTATGCCCTCAGGGCCCGGCTCTCCTGGAGGACCGTCAGGTCCCCTCGGGCCCTAAAAGACAAAAACACAACAGGTGAACGGGGTAAAAAATTAACTAATAGATATCACCATACTTACCAGTTGATTGATTACATTAAGAATTGGAGGAAAATATTGTGTATTAGAAGTTTTCTAAAGTGTTATGTTTAAATGTGCAAATGATGCATGATCTAATTGAATATGCACTAACTTTCATAAAATTCCAGAAGATAAATCTGAACATTGGATAAAGCCAGATTCAAAATTCTTGTTTGATTTTGTTGACATATTAGAGTTAAAAGATTTTATAGAGGGGATTTTGGATATCACTTTTTATCACTTCATAAATCAGAAAATACTGTAAACAGCCAGAAAAAATACATTTTCACCATGTTTTTTGGAATAAACTGTTGTATAAAACCATGTGAATGATATATGAACAAACCCCTCAGTAAAAACCTTCAGAATATAGAGAGGAATAAAACTGCTAAGTTTGGTGTTTGTAAGTGCTGCTGAAGTGGAGAAAAAACTCTTTAAAGATATGTATTGAAATTGAAATCTACAAATGCAAATGGTTAACGCGCAATAAAATAAACCTAAAAGTATATTTTGGATGTTTTCTTTCCACTAGTCTGAAATGACAGCAAACACACTCGTGCTTTATCACAGGAAAAACACAGACGCTAGACACAGCTGCTATATATATGTGATAAATAGGGATGGGAATCATAAGGAGACTCCACTTTACAATTCTGGTTCCTTAACAATTATTTCAATCATTTTGATCATTAAAACAAAAAAATAGCATTTATTTAAAAAAGAAAAAAAAAAAGAAAAGTATTTTTGACAACATATTTTACTATTTTAGTCAGATTGTTTAAATGCCTGAATATAAAATAAAATAATGCAATTTATTTAAACAAAAATAATAGCATTTTTGGCAACATACTATATTTTAATATGATTATTTTAATACTTTTGAGTATTAAAAGAAAATAGTATTCAATAAATAGTTTTTTTTAATAGTATTTTTGGCAACACATTTTACTATTTTAATATTATTATTTTAATATTTGTGAGTATTAAAAGAAAACAACAATACTTATTTAAACAAAATAATATTATTTTTGGCAACATAGTTTAATACAACTATTTTAATACTTTTGAGTATTAAAAGAAAACAACAATACTTATTTAAACAAAAATAATTGTATTTTTGGCAACATATTTTACTATTTTATTATGATTATTTTAATACATTTGAGCACTCAAATAAAATAATAGTATTTATTTAAATAAAAATAATAAAAATTTTAGCAACACACTGTATTTTAATATAATTATTTCAATACTTTTGAGTATTAAAAGAAAATAGTATTCAATAAATAGTTTTTTTTTTAAATAGTATTTTAAATTAATAATATTTATTTAAACAAAAATAACAATATTTTTGGCAACATACTGTTCTATTTTAATGACATTAGTTTGATACTTTTGAGTTTGAAATAAAGATAGTAGCATCACAATTGTTAGAACGAGACTTACAGGCGCTCCTGCTGCTCCTCTCTTCCCTGGAGCTCCAGCTTTACCCTACAAACAAACACAAACACAAACACACGTCAAAGAGTTCAACTGAAGCTCACTCACCTCCTCTGAACCACAATGAGCTCAAACCTGTCTGTGGTTTAAATCTACATGATGTGTGGTTTGAGATGAAGCAGAAGTCTGTGATCTATAGATCCATAGTGCAGTGAATCAGACCAGATTTGTGGATCCAACCTCAGGCGTTTTAACAACTAATGAATGATGGAGCTCCATATTAGAGTTAAAAGATTTTATAGAGGGGATTTTGGATATCACTTTTTATCACTTCATAAATCAGAAAATACTGTAAACAGCCAGAAAAAATACATTTTCACCATGTTTTTTGGAATAAACTGTTGTATAAAACCATGTGAATGATATATGAACAAACCCCTCAGTAAAAACCTTCAGAATATAGAGAGGAATAAAACTGCTAAGTTTGGTGTTTGTAAGTGCTGCTGAAGTGGAGAAAAAACTCTTTAAAGATATGTATTGAAATTGAAATCTACAAATGCAAATGGTTAACGCGCAATAAAATAAACCTAAAAGTATATTTTGGATGTTTTCTTTCCACTAGTCTGAAACAACATGTTATGAAAAGCCAAATAGCTCAAAATCTATTAGATTTATTACATCAAGTTCATCCTCATAAACAGTCCAGCTGGGTGAGACGCCACATGCCAGACCAAACACACCGAGAATCAAGGACAAGCCAAACTAAACCAAAACAGAGAGGATCTGTTACACAAACTAGTGTGCTGCCTCGCTGTCTGTTGTCTACTGTCTACATAGGCACACTAATCGAGATGCAACCTCATTAGTGACCACTTTGGAACACACTATATAGACCACTGAGGCTCACAAGAGATGCAACGCACTATGGATTGTAATAGTTTGGTGTTAGGATGTTACTAATATGTGATATGTATTAGCATTAGTTAGCATTGTAATTGTGAACTAAAACTAAAACTATTAAAAATAATTTTCATTAATTGACAAAGTAAAATATATTGACAAAATAAAATATAAAATATGAATTATAAAATAAAATATAAAATATATTAGAAAATGTATTAAGTGTATTATATTAAACATATCATCAAAATGTACAGTAACGTAAACTTAGAGAATGTTGCATTGGCAACTAATTTTTGAAAATATAAATGATAAAATATAATATAAAATATATTAGAGAACTTTAGAAAGCATATTATTAAACTTGTAACATCAAAACTTACAGTAACTTTTAACTTAAAACTTTTACAAAAATATTGTATTGGCAACTAACTGAAATAAGCTGAAGAAACAATATTACTAAAATTATAAAATAAAGCTAAATAGAAATATTTAAAGAAAACTAATAAAAATTATAAAAGCACAAAGGAACATTACTAAAACTTTAACTAAAATTACTGAAAACTATCTTAAGTTGAAGAACTAAAATTACTAAAATAAAAATAAAAATAAATTAAAGCTAAAATATCATAGAAAAACTAATAAAAATGGCAGAAGCGCATAACTAAAACTACTAAAACAAAAATGAAAACAAATTAAAGCTAGATAGAAATATTAATAAAAAAATAATAATAAAAATGATAAAAAGCACATAACAAATTACTAAAACTTAAACTAAAATTACTAAAATGAAAACAAAATGAAAATAAATTAAAGCTAATTATGAACATTAATAACAAAAATTAATAAACATGACGGAAGCACATAACAAAACTACAAAAGATTAAACTAAAATTAAAATGAAAACTAAAAATATAAAAATAAGAGCCAATTCAAAATATTAATAAATCCTACAATAGTATATAAATAATAGTAAGAAACACAAATATCACATATCATTAAACAATTCAATTCACTCTATTTTTTTTTCAGTACTGAATGAATTAAAGGGATAAATATTACAAAATGTCTCTCATTTTGTCCACAATCTTGGACTGAGCTTGTTGCAGTGCATTTTCAGATTGCCATGCAATGCTGCTTTAGAATTGAACCAAAATAAGGGATCTTAAAAGACACTATAATGTATTGAACAGCCGCTGCATTTGCATTTCCTAGGTTTTGGAGCAGAGGCACAGAGCCAAAGAGTCTCGTCTGTTGACTTTGGGTTCATGAACGGAGACTCTCAGGATGTGTAAGCGATCTATCTGTCATGTTTTTCACAAGGGGGTTTTAAGTCACCCATTCTCACCATCATTAAATGAGATCTGCACTGTTTTATATAAACAGAACGGAGGGGAACGTTCTCTTAATTGCAGAGTTTGGCGTGAACCTCAAACCTCTTTTCATCAGCTTCTGTGGCCTCTGACTGACTTCATCCTGTGTCATTAGGACTCATGTCAAACATGCTCTTTCTCTTCCCATTTATTATGTTAGTCAAGGTTCCTGCAAGTAATTGAGTTTACCTTAAACATTTACCCTCACATTGACCTGTTATTAATTAAACCGGCTGTTTTTGCTACTGTACTTTTAAGACAGTTACCCTCTTTGTTACATACATTAGACATTTTAAATGTTATTTTTTTTAAACGTTAAAAAAATTACTTTTTTTCTGCCAGTTTTAATCAGAAAAAAAGTAATTCAGAATATAAATAATATAAATAAAAATATAAAAATGAATATAAACATAAATATTAATTCAATTTCCCAACGAAGACTAGAAGGTAAAAAGCCAGAAATCATTACACATATTAAACTGGAAATAAAATAAAATATTTAAAAAATACAAATCAAAATAAGTACCAAAATAACTAAATCAACTAAAACTAAACAATAAAACGAAAAAGAAAAAAAAAACTAAATACACTGAAAAAACATTTGTAGTAACTCCAAGTAACACATTGAATTAAACATGAAATTTTGAAGAAAAACTGAAGTGTTTTTTTTTACAGACATATATATATATATATATAAAAAAAAGCTAATAAAAATGACAAAAACACAACAATTAAAAAAATTACTAAAATTAAAATGCAGAAATGCAGAGCATAGTAGTACAAAAATGATAATAAAATTAATTATAAATATATTTATATTCTTAAATGGATTCAGATGAATTGGCCACTCAATTAAGTGTGTAATAATGACTATTAGTGGTGATTGGTGATGGTCAGGCGTATACATACATCATATTCTGTTTGACCACTAGAGGTCCCTGTGGTTTATCTATAAACATGATTCACTCGGTCAGCAAAACACTAAAAACAGAGAGAGAGCTGAATGCATTACACTTAAGCATTTTTAGGATCATTAATGCATTGTGACATTATATTCAATAATAAATTGTCATAAAAATACAGCCATAAAGCAACAAAATATTAATGGTCTTAAAAAAAATACTTAATTTTCTTGATATTATAAAAAATTAAATTATATTAAATTATGATTTCTTCTGTGTCATGTTATAAATCTGAGTTGAAATACCTGGTTATTTCTTGGTAACAATCACCCAAATCTGCTGTCAATCAAAGGTTTCCACCAATCAAATCTCTCTACTCCAGTTCAGATTTCAGTTTGCTTAGTTCTAGCTGCATCGACATCATTAGCTACACAAAAAAAGCATGCATTTCTTTCACGTTTCATCTTACCCTTCGCCCTTTCGGCCCGGGAAGGCCTGCTGCTCCTCTCGGCCCTTGTGGACCCTTGAGAAAAAGAGACAGACAGAAAGAGACAAAGTAAAATTTCAACTTTCAAGTGGAAAGATACTCAACCTCAATCTTTCACCCCAAAATTTGCATCTCAAACCGCAGAGGATCATGGGAAAACTTACTGGTGGACCTTGTGGGCCGAAATCCCCAGGACCTCCTGGAAGACCCAGATACCCCTTAAACAGACAAAGAGGCACACGGTTAACTCAATAAACCTACTAACCAGTGACCACTAACTAACTAGTGAACAGATTCGGATTGGACTAACTCAGTTTTCTAAATGATTTATACAGAAATCTGTTCTACTCGTGTTGACAAATGATTTACGCACGTTTTGCATCACGCAACAATTTACATACAAGAAACGATTCGCTCTTCTGGTGTTTCATGAAAGAAACTATTAATGATGTTCTTCCTCAGTATTTTTGTCTTGTTTTTCTGTACAAATGTCTAAACACTCTTATACTGTGTGTGTTTGAGTAGAATTATGTATTATTTGAAAAATTAAAAGAATTGAGAATGCTTTTAAAGGTGACATATCATGAAAATCTGACTTTTCCAGGTTTTAAGTGCTATAATCAGGTCCCCGGTGCATCTACCAACCAAGCAAACGTGAAAAAGATTAACCCAGTCACTTAGTTTTGGGAAGCCTTTTTCTGCAAGTATCTGAGAAAACGAGCGCGTCTGATTTTGCTCCCTTGGTGACGTGGCAAAGGGATCTCATTATAATATCACCGCCCCTTAATCTGCCCACTGCGCCGTCA
>NW_015647963.1:170431-170600 GCF_001515625.1 Sinocyclocheilus rhinocerous
GCAAAGGGATCTCATTATAATATCACCGCCCCTTAATCTGCATGTTTCCACCCATGGTGCCGTTACTGTGTTTTCGCAAGCGATAACGGTGTAACAGCTCTAATGCCATGACGAAAGTTTGAGCAAAACATGCTAACTGTTCTGCCTTTGGCTACAGAGATGAGCAAAG
>NW_015647963.1:170786-177539 GCF_001515625.1 Sinocyclocheilus rhinocerous
TTTCAGAATAATATGTTTAGATATTTTTACTGGAAAACAAGACAAAAATACTGAGTAAGAAGATCTTTTTTTGCAGTGCAATGCATTTTAATATATGTTTGTTAATGTGAAATAAGCTCTTACTGTTGAACCTTTCTCTCCTGGAGGACCCAAAGGACCAGGAGGACCTCGATCGCCCTGAACACACACAATTCAAACACAAAAACAATCACGTTTTCAGATTGATTTCAATCTAAAATCAGGTTTCACTGTACACCGTCATGTTTCATAAAGAGATTTTCTGTTGATCATGACGCTTGTGTGGTTTAAGATACAGACTCGGTTTTTACCTTTTCTCCAGGTTGTCCGATCACTCCGGTTATTCCAATCAGTCCCGCCGGACCCTGAACAACACAGAGAACAAGAGCTGGTTAAACACACACACACACACACACACACACACTCTCTCTCTCACTCACTCACTCTCTCACACACACAAACACACACACACACTCACACATAAACACACACACACACTTTACTTATTGACCATACTGAGCTTTTAAGACCTCTCATAGCTATCAATTCATGTTTTTTAAACTGCAATGTGAACCAATGACATCAAACAAGTAACGACACATCTAAAGATGACATTTTGTAATTAAATACAAGTGCAATTGAGATTTGCATCATATGACTTCTGAGGACTTTAAAAATATAAGTCAGACGGATGAATGTCTGGATGCTTTTATGGTATTTTGGCATTTTTTGAGAGTGAATGAATTGAAAGATAGAAAGTAAATAATACATGAGGGTGAGTAAATGATGACTGAATTCTCATTTCCAGGTGAACTGTCTCTTTAAGACTGTCCTGCATCTTCACACACTGACTATAATGATCTGTAATGATTCCACAGCGGGACACTTACTAACGTGCTAAACTGCTCACGTCCATCTTGTTGTTAACAAATCGATGAATTATGACAGTACGGATGAAATAAAGCTCTGTTTCCAGCGCCGCACTAAACACAATGAACTCAATGTGCATTCACACTCCCAGCACTCATTAATCATCACAGACGTGGAAAGTCACACTCCTGTACAGGATTTTCCATCGTTTCCATGTAAGTTGGTACAGTACAAGTGGGTTTTTGGGACGATTCCCAGCATGCACCATCAGCCCTGGGGAACTTTCCGAAGGGTTCGACGTTCCTCTGACAGATCATTTGTCACAGAACAATCATTACATCAGATATCTTTGGCTCGTCTGAGCTTCAGCTCCTACAAACTTTTCCATGTCAATGTTTCACACAGATCGTTCTCTATTTTCAATTTCCAAAACAAAGAAAATTATTGTAAGGTTTGAAGGCAAAATAATGACTTTAAGTGTTAATAAATTGCTCAAGATGAATTAGTAATATACATTATAGTTTAAAATTTTGAGGTCTGTACATTTTTTTATGTTTTTGATGTCTCTTCTGCTCACCAAGGCTGCATTTATTTGATTAAAAATACAGTACATTTTTAAAAAATATTATTACAATTTAAAATAAATGTTTATTGTAAAATATAATTTATTTCTGTGATGCATAGCTGAATTTTCAGCAGCCATTACACAAGTCTTCAGTGTCACATTCTAATAACTTATTATTATTATTATCAATGTTGAAAACAGTTGTTGCTGCTTCATATTTATGTGGAAACTCTGATATATTTTTTATAGGATTTTTTGATGAACAGAAAGTTCAAAAGAACAGCATTTATTTGAAATAGAAATCTTTTGTATAATTATAAATGTATTTACTGTCACTTTTGATCAATTTAATGCATCCTTGATGAATAAAAGTATTAATTTGTTTCAAACGGATAGATAGACTTTACAGTCTACAAAAAATAGCAAAATAAATAGCAGGGGGAAAATAAAATTTAAATTTATATATGAATTTTGGAAAATACTTATATATTCTAGCAGGGAAAATAACATTTAAATTTAAACATACAGAAGAAAAGAAATATAATTTTTAGTATATATATATATATATATATGTGTGTGTGTGTGTGTGTGTGTGTGTGTGAAAACACACCAGCAATCTCACGTCTCCTCTAGAGTTACAAGAGAGATAAAAAATGCTCAGATTTGCAAAAATGCCAAAATCTGCAATCAAAAACGAATTTCTCATCAAACTCCTCTAAGATTAAATGACCTGAGCTGCTGTCCATGTTCATTTATATCTCTAAACATCTGAGACCGAGAACATGGACATATTATATAAGAAACTATGAGGGGATTCTAGAGAACTGAGAAATAAAAAAACAAGCTTTCTGAAAGCATGCCAGACATCACAGATGTTCTTCAGGAAAGACACCAAGGGCACGCTGGGATTGATGAGGCTATCCATATTTTCCTGGAAGAGCCGAGCGACGGCCAGCAGTACATAGATCTGCTGTAACAGTCACTACATCAAAATGTGTCATCGAAACCTCAGAGGACAGATATTTTGCAGCTAAAAACACTCCAGATATGTCAAAAGCCACATTAAAGCATCTACATCATCCAGCAGCTACTTTTCGATTATAACCGAAATGATTCTGTTATTGTGAGTCCTCCGAGAAAATGCCTGCTGGATGATTTTAGTGTGATATCAATCCTAACGCCAACTGAAACCCATGTTTGGATGCCGTCTAGTGGATGAAGATGAAGCTACAAGAAATGAAAGCGACTCCAGCCTGTATCACACTTAAAAATAGGCAACAATTATGTCACAAAATAGAAAAGCATTTCAAAAACTGAAAGTGTAAAAATGTTACAGAAGTTTAAATTTACTGTAAAGAAATGTGTACTTGTACTTGTACTTGTATTTTTTTTTTAATATAAAATAAATATTTTACAAAATATTTTGAAACCTAAAATTAAAGCCATATGTCTTAACTAAGTTATGTTCCAAATTTGAAGTTGATATTAAAAAAATGTAGGTTCCTGTGAGATTTTGTTGGTGCTATACCAAAAATAGCCACCAGGTGACACCCAAACTCCAGTGAATTTTGAAAAATGCATTTTCCTGTCACAAATTTATAAATGTATGTCACAATATTAGTTCTACTACAAAATAACTACCAAAGATGGAACCATGAGGCTTCAGACCTTTCCAAATTAGTTTTGTCAAAATTAGCAAAAGTTTTGATTATAAAATATTGTAGCAAAGGGGGAGGAGCACACTGAAAGGTTTTAAGGACCATTTCCATGGTAACATAATGTCCGAAATCGACTTTCACTGGGTGAATTTTGAGTGTTTAAGCTATTGAATGATAACTAATTTATAATTACTAAAATATGTGATGGGGGGGAAAAAGGCAATAAAAAAGTGCCAAGCATCCAGCTAGCGGAAAAACCCAGAGATCAAAATACCGCGCCGAAGAACCAATAACGACTTTGAACTTTTAATCTGCAAGTTTTTTGTGCTAAAAAGTCAGAGTTGGTGTAAATGGACTTTAAAAGGTTGAGAACTTCAGCAACTAATCTGCAGATTTAAACCATTTTCCCCTCCGTCTGATCTTGTCCTGCTCATTTCGAAAGTGATGTCATGGCGTTCATTAAAGACTCTGTGTTCTCCAGATTGCTGTTCTTGAAGTGGGGCCGTCTGGGCCCCTGCACAGATTTTCTGCGGCTGATCTCTAATGCGTCACACATGTGAGCTCGTACACTATAGACTAACACAAACCAGAATGCAAATATTATGACTTGAGTTCATCACACAGAAATACAGCGCACATGTTTTCTGTGTCGTATCTAAAGCAAATCCTCCTCACACAGACGTGAATGCAGTCTCGTCTTCCCATCGGAAGATGGAGCGAAACCGCGGGATAAACGTTTTTCCAAGAGCAATCGCTGCGTGTGTCCTAAATCCCTCTGGAGAAGTTCACAAGAGCGAGGAAGTTCTCATGAAACGCATTAAAAGGCTCTTTTTAACTCAGCACTGTTTTCTCACACAGCGTTAGATCCTCACAACACATCTCTGATTTTACAAGAGCATAAACAAACAAACAACACGAAAACAAACACGTTTGCTCAATGAAACTTCACAACTGTGAAATGGAAAACTGCAAGTAATTCAACAAAAAACAATGTAACTAAGAGTTCAGTCAGCGTAACAAATTTGTTTACAAAAAAACACGGATGGACAGATGGACGGATAGACAGACAGACAGACAGACAGATAGATAGATAGATAGATAGATAGATGATAGACAGACAGACAGACAGACAGACAGATATAGATAGACAGATAGATAGATAGACAGACAGACAGACAGACAGACAGACAGACAGATAGATAGATAGATAGATAGATACATGATAGATAGACAGACACAGACAGACAGACAGAAAGAAAGACAGATAGACAGACAGACAGACAGACAGACAGACAGACAGACAGATAGACAGACAGACAGACAGACAGACAGATAGATAGACAGAGAGACAGGCAGACAGACAGACAAATAGATAGATAGATAGATAGATAGATAGATAGATTGATAGACAGACACAGACAGACAGATAGATAGATAGACAGACAGACAGACAGACAGATAGATAGATAGATAGATATAGATAGATAGATAGATAGATAGATAGACAGATACATGATAGACAGACAGACAGACAGACAGATAGATAGATAGATAGATATTTGTACTTACAGGGGGGCCGTGTTTCCCAGGATTCCCTGGGTCACCAATTTCTCCCTGGGAAGAAAAAAAGACAAAAATGAATATCAAAATCAGATCACCAAAATGAAACACTTGAATCATCAAGAATCTATGACTGTAAACCAAACCCTAATATTAATTTATCATCTGTGAGAAATCTCACATTTGGCCTGGATGGCTGATATACTGGCCAATCAGAGAATGATGTGAACAATCACACAGAAACATTGGGAAATACTGGATATAATATCGCCGTTGGGTTTTTTGTATATTGGACAGATGGGATAATTTCTGCTGGTGAGGAGACACTTACCTTCAGGCCTTCAGGTCCTGGTTCACCAATGAATCCTTTCCGACCAATTCGGCCCTGTAATGGATGAACAAACACACACATATAGGTGTGACTGTAAATGCATTTGTCTGTATACATTCAGTACAACAAATTACTACATCACATCTCCTCATCTGAGTTTAATCAAGGTGATTCTTGAAAAAGAATAACACTTACAGTGGGACCAGGCTTTCCAGGTGGACCCGGGGGGCCTTCGTCTCCCTAGAGAAACACACAAGGAAGCGTTTTGGTAAATATTCAGCAATCAGATTTCACAGAACATCGCCCGTAGACAAGAAAACATTCCTTCAACGTACACATCATACCACAAGCTTGCAGAGAAACGAGGCGATGAAAGAAAAGCAGAAGAACATCACTGAACTGACTCTACTGCAGCTCTATTCTATTGTAGAGGTGACAGACAGACAGACAGACAGACAGATAGATAGACAGACAGACAGACAGACAGACAGATAGATAGATAGATAGATAGATAGATAGATAGATAGATCTGTCTGTTGTGTTTGAGATTGGAGATGAACACTTTACCTCTGTTCCTTTTGGCCCTGGTGGTCCCTGGGCGCCTCGGGCTCCTTGAAGACCCTAGACACACACACGCGCACACACACACACACACACACACACAATTCTGTGCAGTGAGGAACACTGGGAAAAGCAGGTGTCTTTATATAAAAAAACTCACATACTGGGTAAGAGTAACAAAACATCTCTAGTGAGGGGCCTCGCTGTCTACTATCGAAAAGTAAGCTATCTCAGAAGGCAGCATAAGATTGATGCCACCTTTTGGAACAAATACAATGCTATACAGGCGTCTAGGCAAGCAGCTGTCTAGATTTTGGAACAACAAACATTCATGATTTTAATCAGAGAACATATGCACCTTTGGTCCCAGGGGGCCGTTGGGTCCTGGTGCACCAATGTCTCCTGGGAAACCCTACAAAACATGAACAGAAATACATAAAGAACATATTATGAGCTTCACCTTACATTCACCTTGTACGGTGATTAACGGCTGCCGCCTCTGTCATTACAGCTCCGCCCACCTGTCATCAGACCACACCCACTTGCTGTAAATTAGGGTCAGGCAGGGCAGGGTTTACATTTGTAACTAGTATTTTCTATACTTAAGAGAATTATTGTGTTATTCAACAGAAATGTTCAACTAGAGTGAGTTTTGTGTGTGTTGACGTGTTCTTTTTGGCTTGTTTTGATGTGAATGGACAGTGAGAGGTAATGGAGATCCAAAATCCATCCAAAGCAAAGTCCAGCATTAGTTTGACAGCATATTTAAACCACTCCACCCGTTCACATGCATGAAAGAAGAAGAGTTTACTACTGCTGATGTCTCTCTCGGGTCAGAAGCTCATTTTAGAGCACTTGGCATTGAGAGGAATGCTGAGGATCTGATGTTTTTCTCTTGATGTCAACAAAAATGTCATTCAAAATGCATTTTATTTCGTAATATGACCAAATGCAATATGACCAAATTTTCGAAGATATTTAAAAAAATATCTGAAACGTATATTATTATTATTATTTATAATAATATTAACATTACTAATAATTAATTATAAATAATATTACATAATTATTGTTGTAATTAAAATATTATTTAATAATAATTCTAATAAATAAATACATACTATATATATATATATATATATATGCTGTGGGTCTGATGAAGTCCACATGAAGGGTCTTTTGCAATGCAT
>NW_015647963.1:177549-180792 GCF_001515625.1 Sinocyclocheilus rhinocerous
TCTGCTGCACTTAAGGTTCCTAAGAGCACAGTGGCCTCCATAATCCTTAAATGGAAGACGTTTGGGACGGCCAGAACCCTTCCTAGAGCTGGCCGTCCGGCCAAACTGAGCTATTGGGGGAGAAGAGCCTTGGTGAGAGAGGTAAAGAAGAACCCAAAGATCACTGTGGCTGAGCTCCAGAGATGCAGTCGGGAGATGGGAGAAAGTTGTAGAAAGTCAACCATCACTGCAGCCCTCCACCAGTCGGGGCTTTATGGCAGAGTGGCCCGACGGAAGCCTCTCCTCAGTGCAAGACACATGAAAGCCCGCATGGAGTTTGCTAAAAAACACCTGAAGGACTCCGAGATGGTGAGAAATAAGATTCTCTGGTCTGATGAGACCAAGATAGAACTTTTTGGCCTTAATTCTAAGTGGTATGTGTGGAGAAAACCAGGCACCTGTCCAATACAGTCCCAACAGTGAAGCATGGTGGTGGCAGCATCATGCTGTGGGGGTGTTTTTCAGCTGCAGGGACAGGACGACTGGTTGCAATCGAGGGAAAGATGAATGCGGCCAAGTACAGGGATATCCTGGGCGAAAACCTTCTCCAGAGTGCTCAGGACCTCGGACTGGGCCGAAGGTTTACCTTCCAAGAAGACAATGACCCTAAGCACACAGCTAAAATAACGAAGGAGTGGCTTCACAACGACTCTGTGACTGTTCTTGAATGGCCCGGCCAGAGCCCTGACTTAAACCCAATTGAGCATCTCTGGAGAGACCTAAAAATGGCTGTCCACCAACGTTTACCGTCCAACCTGACAGAACTGGAGAGGATCTGCAAGGAGGAATGGCAGAGGATCGCCAAATCCAGGTGTGAAAAACTTGTTGCGTCTTTCCCAAAAAGACTCATGGCTGTATTAGATCAAATGGGTGCTTCTACTAAATACTGAGCATTTTTCAGTTTTTCTTTTTTAATAAATCTGCAAAGATGTCAACAATTCTGTGTTTTTCTGTCAATATGGGGTGCTGTGTGTACATTAATGAGGAAAAAAAAATAACTTAAATGATTTTAGCAAATGGCTGCAATATAACAAAGAGTGAAAAATTTAAGGGGGTCTGAATACTTTCCGTACCCACTGTATATATATATATATATATTTTTTTTTTATATATTAATAGGATATATTTAATAATAATAAGGAACATTATGAGCAAGAAATAACACAGAAGTGCCACTAGAGGGCAACTTCCCAGACACCTAGCTGCTATCAAACTAGCACACGAGACGCTAATCTCTTGCGCTGGATGAGTTTCATACATTTGCCGCACAGATGCTTCTGCATTTATTCTGATACGGCTGCGAGGAGCCACAGTCATGTTCGGGATTAACAACAGACAAAAAAATAAAACGAACACAAATAGACTATAAACAGCTCTAATGTGAGTAATGCTTTGTTGTATTAAAGAAGGTTGCACAAAGCACATGCACTGATCTAATAAGAGCCTGAAATCTGGAAATCTTTCACCAAACTTACCATACAAATATAGAAACTTCCTTCAAAATCAGTGCAGAAATGTTGAATAAGTCAGGTGATTTCATCTGATTGCAGTGTTTGTAATGTTCTTTAGTCTTAGGCTGAGCTACATTTCTGATGCATCTGATAGTTTAATTGTAGAGTGAACTTGATAAAGCCTGCTAAGGCTTGGACGAGAATGTAAATCTGAGCTGTTTCAAATAAAAGAAACTTGCCCTGATTGGTCTTGAAATATGTCAGTGTCTCAAGATGCACACCAGTAATGTTTTTTTCTAAGGCATGTTTATAAAAATGACTAAAATGTCCTAACTGAACTATGGACTAATGCTGGCTTAATCTAAGCACTGTCTGTGAAGCCAGGCCACTGTACTGTATCATATTTGATACACAAAGGCCTCTAAATGAGCTCTGGTTCTCACCTCAGGTCCTGTTGGCCCCGGAGGCCCCTGCGGCCCCGGTTCACCCGGTTTCCCCTTTCAGAGAGAGAATATCAACTATAAACATCACAAAAATACATCAAAGGTGATCATAGTTCAGTCTCTCAGATTTCCAACCAGATTTGCTGGTTTACTGACAGTCGGCAGCATTCGTTTGTATTGAACGCAGGTGTTCTTACGAGAGGTCCTGGTTTTCCGCGTGGTCCCGTCGGCCCTGGATTACCAGCCGTTCCCTGGAACAAACAATACACAAAGTCTCCTCACTGTCTGCATGAAACACCAAATCCATCTACACAGACAGTGTAGACCAGACGCGTAGACCAGCGTAGACTCCATTACTTCACCAGAAGTTCACCATTACTTGATTTTCAAATATCACACTCAAAAAATATTCAAGATTTATGCATTAGAATTGCATACGTGACCCTGTCTTAAGTCGCTGGGGTATATTTGTAGCAATAGCCAACAATACGTTGTATGGGTCAAAATTATTGATTTTTCTTTAATGCCAAAAATCATTAGGATAATTAAGTAAAGATCATGTTCCATGAAGATATTTTGTAAATGTCCTACTGTAAATATATCAAAACTTCATTTTTGATTAGTAATATGCATTGCTAAAAACTTCATTTGGACAACTTTAAAGATGATTTTCTCAATATTTAGATTTTTTTGCACCCTCAGATTCCAGATTTTCAAATAGTTGCATCTCAGACAAATATTGTGCTATCATAACAAACCATACATCAATGGAAAGATTATTTATTCAGCTTTCAGATGATGCATAAATCTCAATTTTGAAAAATTGACCCTTATGACTGGTTTTGTGCTCCAGGGTCACATATAGCATTTCTATACATTTGGATTACACAGTTTTAACATAAACAAACTAATAAACTTAACATGATTTATATTTTTCAGTCATACATAAATGAAACAGGTCAGATTTCTGTAATAACATTTATAAACTGAATGTGTTTTAAACACACAATAACCAGGTTTATATATTTATCATAAATAAATCAAATTTTTCAGTCTCGTACATTTGAACTAACTGAATATTGCTCGTTTCACAGCTAGTCATATTTCAACCATGTTCATACTTTACTTTTTTCTGAATAAACTTTGTTTTCACAGTGAACAGAACTATGCTGATTCTAAGCAGTTTGAATAATTGAATTTTAAAAAAATTGAAAAATAATCTTAAAAAATGATTTTAAAAATATGATAATATAAATACAATTCACACACACACACACACATATATATATATATATATATACACTGTAAAA
>NW_015647963.1:181846-183123 GCF_001515625.1 Sinocyclocheilus rhinocerous
GTTGGTATATTAACATTATATCAGTTAATGAAATTACGGTATTTTACTGTAAATTTAAGTTTAAATCGTAAAACCTAAAACGTTGCTACTGTAGTTTTTACAGTAAAATTCCGGCAACCACAGCTGCCGTTTTTTTACTGTAAATTTTACGGATTTTTTTTTTTACAGTGTATATATATGATAATGAGATTTGTATTTTTGGCATTACATTAAGAAATACTGTCAGAGTGCTTCCTAAAAATTAATTGCTTTGTTATATAACAAAATAAAATTTATTTTGATTTTAGCATATAATACTGAAATATATAAAATAAGAATAAACTATGGCAAATATAAAAATATAAAACATATATAATATAAAAAAATAATAAATATGATTATTTAAATAGACGCAAATAGTTAATAATAAACTATGCCATGTTTTTTTTTGAGAGCAGAAATCTGACCTGTTTCTTTTATGTATAACTGACCAACATGCATCACATAAAGTTTATTAGTTTATTAGTATATGTTAAAACTGTGAAATGCAAATGGATTTCCATTCTTACATCACGCACCAAACTTTTGAGTCAGCAGACGACGAGGGAATATACTAATCAGTGTACAAATGTCTCCAAGACCCTCAACAGACAGACCGATAATATTTCATGACCATATAAACCTTAGAAAACACTCTGTTTAACCTTGACGCTCACCTTGTCACCCTGATAACCAGTTTCTCCCGGCTCACCCCTCAATCCAGGTTCACCCTGAATCATACAGCATCAGGATTATAGAATACAGAACACAGCATGCCTGAACTGATCTCATGTATGCATTCATACTGTACATATACAGCAGCAGTCATCAGTTTGCACATGCTAGAATAATACTGCAGTGATGAAATAACACAAATGAGAGTCTGGGAATGATGTAGTGATGAAAACTTACGACGCAAATAAAAACTCTCTCATATTTGAGCTTTTTCTTTGTTTAGATTCCAGCCAGTGATAATTTAGTATCGTTGAGATACTTGTACAAATTTTTTTGTATTTTGAATTAGTTTGTATTTTTGTACTTACATTTTAGTTAAAGTTTTTGTCATTATTATTATTATTATTTATGTTTTTAAATTTTTTATTTCAGTTTTAATTTTAGCTACTTTAGTACATCAAGTTAAAATAAATTGAGAAATGTTGCAGGCAACTCGCTGAAATAAAATAAGTTTAAGGTTATTTTTTATTTTACATATATATATATATATATATACAGTGGTGTGAAAAAGTGTTGGCCCCCTT
>NW_015647963.1:183863-190445 GCF_001515625.1 Sinocyclocheilus rhinocerous
ATATTAATACATTACTATTATTATACTATTATATTATAATATTATATGTGTGTGTGTGTGTTTTCTTCATCTAGATACCATTCTATATTTTTTAAAATATTCTGAATTAGTTTTTATTTTTGTATTTTCAATTTTCATTTTCATTTTAAAGCTTCTGTAATTTTTTTTTTGTGTTTTGGTCTTTTTTGCTAGTTATTGTTTTTTTTTTTAAATATACCTATACTTATACCTATAATTATTTTTAGTTATTTTCGTACACTATTGTAATTTGTAGTATTTAATACACTATTTTAGTACAACAAGTTAAGAGAACTAGCTAAAATAAAATAAATTTACATTTTTAAATATTTTATTTTATTTCCTTTAAAGGGATCATATGATGTTGCTAAAAAGAACAGTATTTTGTGTATTTGGTGTAATGAAATGTATTTATGCAGTTTAAGGTTAAAAAAACACATTATTTTCCACATACTGTACATTATTGTTTCTCCTCTATGCCCCGCCTTTCTGAAACGAGTCGATTTTTACAAAGCTCATCGGTCTGAAAAAGCGAGGCGAGCTGTGATTGGCCAGCTATCCAGTGCATTGTGATTGGCCGAATACCTCAAGCGTGAGAACAAAAACATTAAAACTGGGGGGGTGACGAGATCTCGTGGCACGAGATCTCGCGAGATCCGATGTGTCTCGCGAGATCTGACTGGTCTCGCGAGAACGTGACGATATCCTCGAGCAGACCTTTCAGATATGCATTACACTGGCTTGTTCACAAGTGGTGGTTTGTAAGATATTTTGTGTTCACATCAGGCAAGTGGCCGCATGATAAGCGGGAATCATCTCCAGAATTGCTCTGAGAGTCATTTCATGAGCATTTGACCGTTTGATTTGAGTAAAACTAGCTCATATCTCATACACAGAACTGTAAAGGTATTCACGGCAACCCGTCAAAATAAAAGTCCGGTTTGATTTGAAGACATTGTGCCTATTTTTCAGTAGAATGTACATAGCCTACTACTACTACGAAAATGAAACAAAGATTATTTTTTAAGGAATAATCACACAAAACATTTCTTCCATGTTTTAATATTAATAGTAAATCCCCTTTGTTTGCCAAAAAATCTTGTTTGCTTAATTTTCAATAATTAAAAGATAAATGATAAATTATTCAAATAATTAGACATGCTAAAACACAGAATTTGGTAACAATAAAAAAATATAAATAATGTGGTGAGAAAAAATTAAACATTTCATAGGGCCCTAAACATGTAATTTTTGTTAAACTTTTAATAAATTGATGTGAAAATGTATAAGTTTCATGATTTTAATTCATAAGAATAAAATACTATTTTTCCCTATATATTTCATCATTGAGGATTTCTTTAAAAAAGTGTAAAAATCTCTTGTGGGATAAGTGTCTCGTCACACCCCTAATTAAAACCCATTATAAACGAGGCATTTGTTGCATCCAGTGGGGACATAATTACTGATTATAATGACTTATACTGTCTTTTTACGTGTTGCGTTGCATCGCACCGCGTAAACATAAAACCATGTTTGCATTTGTGATCGGAGAAATGACAAACAACAAGTGCTACTCTACACTGCTCAAAACTCACGTTTGAATCATCAGTGGCAAATCCTTTAATATAAAAAACTTACTTACAGAACAGCCGCTGTTCTGTCGGTTTGTGCTACCCTGTCAGATTTTGCTACCTTCCATTAAAACAGTGGGTAGTACAATTCGTCAACGAAAAATGCTACCTGTAAAATTATGGTTTATTAACGTCTACACCCTGCCACAACCCTAAACCTACCCTTACAGTAATTCAAATACAGTAATTATGTGTTGATGTGCGCATGCGCAGTAAACCCTGGCAGGACAATCTGATGGGTAGGATAAAATGTCAGGACAACGGCATTGTAGTCTACTCTACTCAGGATCAGGAAACAGTCCTCCATAAAATGCGCTGGACACATCTGAATATTTGGGTTGAAGTGTTCTGGAACAGTGTTGTAAATACAACTTAACCACTGATTTCTAGTCGTGTCCTCTTTTGGAAGACCAAACAAAGTAGTTTCGCTTTCACAACGAACCACACAGCGTCTTCACGACATGGCGGCAGCGGCAACAATACTACAGCGAGAATAAAAGTTACGCCTTCTTTCTTTGCGTGAACATTTGGGTGGCGTTATGCAAATCTTCCCACATAGTGAGGTAGATATGTGGGGGCGTGTTAGAACGAGGCGTTTTAGGTAGGCGTGGCTGACTCTTAGCTTTTATAAAGAATATCTCTTTGGATTTGAGACTTTAGTCTTTGCAAATTTACAGATCTTCTTTATGCACCAAGAGCTTGTAACACTCCAAAGAGAAAGGAAAACTTGAAATCGCATCATATGACCCCTTTAACATTATTTCTATTTCAAGCAACAAAAAATCTGTTTGTTTTTTTCAATGCTTCAGTTTTAGTTTCAGTTATAGTTAACTATAATAACCATGTTTACAGCTCTGCTCACATTCATGAACCAAATTCATGAGGAGCAAAGTTAAGTATTATACACACGGGCAGATCGTTTATTTATCTACAGAACTAATCTCATAAGCTTTTAAGATCATGAGAAACATAAACAGAGTAATTTGCAGTGTTTGAAAGTCTCACAAATGGACAAACCTTATATTTCTAATAAAACTAACTGTGCTGAAACTTTTTTGACTGCTAGTGTACGCCGAACACTTCCTATATAGATCATCTGTATAGACATGTTAGTCTATTTCTCCAACACATTAACCTTATAAGTTCACTTGTTCGCTGCAATAATAGAAATATTTAAATCACCTTATCACCTTTCATTCCAGGAGGCCCCACCCCTCCGGTCAGGCCCTGCCAATGAGAGAACAAGATCTTCAGTGTCCAGCCAATCAGGTTACAGGAACACTGAGGCGTAACGGGACAGGACGTTACCTGAGGTCCCACAATGCCAGGGAAGCCACGGGGTCCCTCAGGCCCCGGATCACCCTGAGAGAAGAGACAGAGACCCAGCGTTCAGTGAATAATTCAGTGATGGACACTGAATGACAGCTTTATGAGGACATTCCCACCGTCTGCCATCATGACAATCATCTGCTGTGAGTTTCTGGCTTCTCGCAAACAACATGTTAGAAACACAGAGTCCTGAAGCCACTTAGTCTGTGATTGAACTCTCACACGCACGTTCAGACAATTACTCCTGAAAGAGCAGAATTAACTCGCTTCCCACCGCAGTAAATGTGCTTTAAGGCCACTCACGGTCAGGACAGAAGGTCAAGGGAAAGTTTTAATCTATATTATCTTGCAGGAGGAACAGTTTTCTTTTACAAGCACATTCTTTGGTAAAAGGTAGCACCGAAGGAATTATGGTACTGTCAGCCATATGAAAAAAAAAGTCCATTCAAATAATGTCATGATTTTTAAATGTTTTGAATTGAATATTTCATTAATTTAAATAATAACAATAATAATATATGAATGCATATCCATGACATTCCAAGGGAACAAATACACATATAAAAAAATAATTTTAAGATTTGTCCAAATCAATAAATCAATAAATAAATACATACATACATATAACTGTAGTGTACCACCAAAGCAGCAGGAAAAAAACAAGAAAGAAAAAAAAAACACAAGTACTCTTGCTAAGATATAATTTTTTTTTTTTTAATTAATTTTGGGAAAAAATCTCTCTCTCTCTCTCTCTCTCTCTATCTATCTATATATATATACACAGTATATATATATATATATATATATATACTCACACACACATATATTTATTTAGATTTAAATTTATATACACATTTTGGAAAATATTTATTTATTCTAGCAAGGACAAAAATAACATTTAAATGTATTTATTCAAATATTTATATATTATTACTTTACAATTGACAAAAAATAATAGCAAAATATATAGCAGGAAAAAGGTATATATATATATATTATTTATATACATTTTGGAAAATATTTATTCTAGCAGGGAAAATAACATTTAAATTTAAACATATATCTGAAAAAAATAATCAACAAAAAAGATTGCAAAATATAAAGCAGGGAAAAATTACCATTTAAATAATTTATATAAATTTACTTAAGAGACAGCAGGAATAAACCCACTCCTGTCTGCACTGATTAACAGGAAGCCTCAAACCTACAGGAACAATGTGCAAACATCTCAGAGCCGGAGAGATGATGCTCTTCTGTTTCTACTGTATTATGAGAGAACATGAAGTAAAATAATGACATTAATGATGACCATGACCACAGTACATATGCAAAATCATGGTAATGCCACGACTCTCTGTTTATTTAGCTTGTGAAGACGTGTTTCGAAGGAAAGCTGCTCATCTGGAGCTGGTAGAGGATGTGAAAGACCCACAAATCACAATCAAATCACACACAGTCCATAAAAAAGCTCTTCTGTCTGCTGCACGCAATAAAACCGACAGAAGAAAGAGAAGAAGGTGAAATACGACTCATTTGATATTCTAATGCCTGCAGAAAATGCATCCATCTCCGAATGTTCAAAAACATCCCACGTACAGAACTCCCAACAGGGAATCATAATGTGATGTATGAGATGCAAAACAAACCACAGCTTCTGGAGATAGTGAGAAGAGTGTTCATATATCAGATTCAGAGATAATAGTTCGGCACAAACTGATTCTGGGATCTTTAGACAAGCAGCTTCACATGTTAATATAAGTTGAAAGTTTGAGCTCGGAACTCTCTTTTGCTCACCAAGGCTGCAGTTGTTTGATTAAAAATACAGTAAAAACAGTAATATTGTGAAATATTTTTTACAATCTAAAATAGCAGTTTTCTGAGTGAATATCTGTATATTATTTATTTCTGTGATCAAAGCTGTATTTTCAGCATCATTACTCCAGTCTTCCGTGTCACATGATCTTCAGAAATCATAATAATATGCTGATTTGCTGCTCAAGAAACATTTCTGATTATCATCAATGTTGAAAACAGTCGTGCTGCCCAATATTTTTGTGGAAACAGTGATGCATTTTATTTTTCAGGATTCACAGATGAATAGAACGTTCAGAAGAACAGCATTTATTTTAAATAGAAATCTTTTGTTATATTATAAATGTCTTTACTGCCACTTTTGATCAGTTTAATGTACAGTTTCACTGATGAATAAAAGTATTAATTTATTTTTTAAATAACTGGCAATTACTACAATTTTTCAATATTTAACTTAAATAAGAATGGTGGGCAAATATGCTAAAATTTCACAAAATTATTAAAAAACTAAAAAATGTTTCTTATGCAAAATATTATAATTGTTTATATAATTTATAATTAATAATACATAAATTTTTTAATAAATTATTTTATGACTAGAAAGCTTTTTTTATATTTTTATATTTGTACATAATTTATAAAGTATAAAATAGCAGTTTTTTTTAGCAAAGAAACACTTTTTTTTATCTCATTATCTGAATTTTGACAGATCTCATATGGTTAAAAAAGTCAATAAAATAATTCAAATGAATAAAATTAATTTGGAAGGATTCAGCAGTTTGTTCCAGAATATCATCTGGCATTTCATAACGCATCAGAAACCGAACTGGACCTTTTACGGCATATTATAATCATGATCGTGTCCAACAGGGCATTTAATCACATAAAAGCTGATTTTTACGGCTCTAAAAGACTCATCATGACCTCTCCGATCATCAGTTGAGGCAGCAGAGAGAGACAGCAGCGAAAGCATCATGAAAAGACATCAGGAACCTGCAGCGCTGCAACATCCCGCTCTAAATCTCCCGCCTGACACCCAGCAGCAGTCAGACGCATCTGACATCTCTGTCCAGCGCTTTATAAGGCTCCGGGGGGTTCAACAACCGCTGACACCTGTGTTTTAAAGCCGGAGCGAGCAGACGAGTCCTCTACTGCTAGATACTGCTTACTGAACATGAAACGTGCAATGATTCGCTTTTCTGACACATGAAGGGCTCCGCAGAGACTCCAGAGAGCAAAGACTACAGTATCTGAACACATGCAACAGACAGAAACACACTGTGAATGAAGGAAAAAGAGCACGTAACAGTGAATTTTACTTTTAAAGCTGCCGTAAGCAGGGTTATTGTAGTTCAATCATGACAACTCTCTGAACATTTTAGCATGGTGATGGATATGACAATGTTAATGTATTTGGTCTTGGCGGAACAGATCTGCTACACTGCTGCTGAATTACTGCTGCTGCTGTTGGTTATTGCTGTAGTTGTAGATTATTGCTGCTGCTGCAAGCAAGTACAGGAACTTGCTACTGCCAATGCATATAAGGCAAGGTTATCAGAAGCATTGAGTGTTTCAGCGCTGTGTGTTATATTTTTATTTACGGGTGGGACGTGTGTCCCCACGACCCCCGCCACTTTTTGCGACATCTCGCGGCACGCACGGATGTACCTAAAGAAACATCCCCATTTGATAACAAATTCGTTGGTCTGTGTTAAATAACAGACGATCTATCGCTGGAATGTGGTACGGCGAGCGCTCGTTGCTGCTGTTATCAGTTCTCTCTTGGCACTCG
>NW_015647963.1:190482-237660 GCF_001515625.1 Sinocyclocheilus rhinocerous
ATATGCAGCATGAACCAATCAGCTTGTGCCAAGTCGTTTAACTCTCTGAATATCATCGGTTACATTAACAACCCGTCAGAATGCGCCATCTAGAGTTTCATGTCTGAACTATATATTTACATAATAAAACTAAAACCAAAGCTGGAACCATCAAAAAACAAATCAAAATTTTGTTACTTGAAATAAAAATAATCATTAATTGAAATAAAATAGAAAAAAACAAACTAAAACTTGAATATATAGACATATATGAAAAATTAAAAAATTATGAAAAATCTAAATTAAATATAAAAATAAATAAAATTTAAATACAAAAATCTATTCAAAATATTGATTAAAAACTATGAAAGCTTGTTTCTGCAACAGAAAAAAATTAGAAAATAATTTCAACTTTTCATTTCACAATTCTAACTTTTTTCCTCACTATTATGAGTTTATATCTCGCATTTATTACTTTATAACCCACAAGTGCAAGTTCATATCACAAAATTGTGAGGAAAACAAGTCACAATTACCTTTATTATTTTTTATTCAGTGGCAGAAGCATGCTTCAAAAAAATAAAATAATAAAATAAAAAAAAGTATAATAGTATCTCAATTACACTAAAATGTCACATGACTTGCCAAATATTGATGGTGATTTTGCTGGAGTGGAGATATAATGTGAAGATTGTGACTGTGATGATTTTAAAGGGGTCATATGATGCTGCTAAAAAGAACATTATTTTGTGTATTTGGTGTAATGAAATGTGTTTATGCGGTTTAAAGTAAAAAAAACACATTATTTTCCACATACTGTACATTATTGTTTCTCCTCTATGCCCCGCCTTTTTTTTAATTTGGCATGATGTCATTTCATTAGATTTGTTTTGTTCTCGGGGAAAAAAAACTCTGCTTAAACCAGTTTGCTGGCATTCCATACTGGTCTACAGCACCAAACCCCTCAAAACCTCGATAGACCAGCCTGACCAGATTGGGAGACCAGCTAAGACCAGCAAACCAGTTTAAGCTGGTACAGGATTTGTTTTAGCAGTTTAATACTACTACTACTACTACTAATTTTTTATTTATAATGTGCTTTTCTCATACCCAAAGCCATGCAAGAAATACAAATACTACACAATAAATAAATACAAATAATAAAAACGTAAAATATCTTAAAAAGATGTGTTTTTTTATAAAACAGCTTTTGTAGTTTTTAGCCGTTTTTTACTTGTCAGCACAATATTTTGATTCGGTGCATAAAGTAAAATCACTTGCAAATAAGCAGTTCCATTTATTAACATTAATAATCAGGACAAACTATTCTTCTGCTAAGTAACAATATGCTGCATAACTTTTGTCGTTTACGTTTGCCTAGTAATGTTGCACATGAATATGAAATCGGACTCCGAATCAGTTCTTGGGTTTTTCGGAGGCCTTTGGCCCGGTTTTCAGCAGCTTGTTCTGCTACTGTACAGAGTTGAGTCCCGCCAGCAGCTCCTGCCAAGAGGATATTAATAATCCTCAACAGTTCAGGAGCAGAGATCTGCTGATAAACGGCTGCTTTTGGCCAAAATCTGCTCTTGCAGGAGAGATGAAAGAGACAGAAAGCAGCCGGGATCACAGTCACTCAGCGTCAGTTAACCAAGCACATCGCATTAGGGGTGCGCGGGGCACAAACTAACGAGGGGTTAGTCGTTTTGTTCCACACATGTTTGCGTAACAAAATTTACAGCATTTACTAGTTGCCACATCCACACTATATAGAGACAAAAGTGTGCCAAAATTCAAAAATCTTTTGAAGATATCTCTGAGCATTTATTTTACCATAGCAAAAGTACATTTCTGACTGAAGCAAATTTTTCATCTCAGTTTTTAGTATTCAATTAAAATGAGAGAAATATGCTATTATTTTAATCTCCAATCTGTTATTTATCAGGTTAGATAGTTCTTTAATGCTTTGCTAACTAGCAGAAGACACTAACCGGTTTTAAATTCTTCTTCAATTCTTTTTTCATTAGAACACAAAAAGTGTTAGGTTGTGCCCCGCTCTCCCCTACTTACCGCCAGTGCTATTTTAGCATCACTGAGGTACTATTATAGTCTTTAAAAATTTGCAATTTTTTATTTAAGTTTTACTTATTTTAGTACATCAAGTTAAACTAAATAAAAATGAGAAATTTAAGACTGTCTTTTGGAAACTTAATGGCCAAATTAAGGGTGCATGAAACATCACAATCATTGCATTATATCTCCAGAAAAATCATCATCAATATTTGACAAGTCATATGACAGTATTATCATTATTATTATTATTATATAATGGAATTATTAATAGAATTATTTTAATATAAATGAGATACATTTTTGAGTTAGCTTTAGTAATTTCACCATTTCACAATTTCACCATAGACAGACAGACAGACAGACAGAAAGATAGACAGATAGACATATATATAGATAGACAGACAGACAGACAGACAGACAGATAGATAGATAGATGATAGACATATAGACAGACAGACAAGACAGATAGATAGACAGACAGACAGATAGACATATAGATAGATAGACAGACAGACAGACAGACAGACGGACAGACGGACAAATAGACAGACAGACAGACAGACAGACAGACAGATAGATAGATAGATAGATAGATAGATAGATAGATAGATAGATAGACGGACAGACAGACAGATAGATAGACAGAGACAGACAGATAGACAGACAGACAAATAGACAAATAGACAGTGTGACGAGAGGGGCGGGGCCGAGAGCCGTGGGAACGGAGCGAGGCCGGTGGAGGAAATGCTAATGCACGACACCTGCGGCACTCACCGGTCTCGGACTAACTTACTTTCTGTGGTATTTTTATGCACAATGGTGTTTAGTCTTTCACAAAACATAGCTAACGTAGGGACATTATAACTAACCACCATATTGATTTAAGATCTTAAATATGTCCACTGCTGTTTTTTTACAGTCTGTGGTCCAGCGTTTATCGGGTTGTGCGTCAGTAATAATGGTCCGTGGGGAAACACGGTGTTCCGTGTGTAGTTACAGTAAATGGACTAAACGAAGCCTCGAGGCAAATAATTTGCCTCTGATTTTTTTGTATTCGATTTACTCGAGGTATTCGAGGAATCGTTTCAGCCCTAGTGTAGACCGACTTTAGTTGTTGTGGCGCTCAGTCGTCCGCGAGGGGCTGTCGCGCTGTTTTGTGTTTATTTTATTATTAAAGTTTTGTTTAAGTGTTCGCCGGTTCCCGCCTCCTTCTTCCCGTGACTACGAACTTTGTTACAGACAGATAGATAGATATTATTTTAGTTTAGTTTTAGTTATTTTAGTACTTCAAGTTAAACTAAATGCAAATGAGAAATGCTGCCTTGGAAACCAGCTAAAATAAAATAAATGTAATAAAGTAACGAACATGTTATTTTTAATGAACTTTTAGTTTTAATTAAATAACCCTGCATGAAAGTACACAGTATATTTGTGTCTGGTATTGAAAGACGGCAGTTTTTGAGAAAACTTTTCTCCTAAACATTAGGGAGAAGAACATGTTTTCGTTCGAAGAATGGAGGACAGAACGGGTGAACAGAGAAATCAAAGCAGCCCACAATCGCTGCTGTAAGCGTGTGTTATATGCAGTAATATCAGACATCAGACGCTGAAGCTGGTTTACCCTTCTGTGTTTGTATGTGTGTGTAAGGACTCACTCTCAGGCCTGGGAATCCACTACTGCCGGTTCCTCCAACGGGCCCCTGAAACACAAGCACATCCACCAAACACGTCACAAATCCCACAGTGCATTCAGATCACGAGGCTTTCTTTGTTTTTAACACACTGATTTTGGGCTGAAGACATCAAAGATCTCTACAGCTGTAAGTGGTTTTGGTACAATAACATTCCTGCAAAAACATCCAGAGGAAGCAAATCTATAGCCAAAATACGGGCTTCTGATGGAATTTCTGTCATAATTTGGAATCAGTTTTAATGGGACTAAAAAAAGCATCTAAATTAATAAAATAAGGGACGTACATGATTCTTTACATTATATGGGAAGTTTAGGCCTTTTATAATTCAGAAAGATTTTCTTTAAATTCATAAAAGACACACTGATGACTTTTATAATGGAAGAAATTTAGAATACTTTAGGATAAGGTTAAAATTCCGATACAAATATTTATTTATTTATTTTAGGATTTTTTCGAAGGTGCTTTGATGCACTACCGTTCAAAAGATTAGGGTCGGTAAGATTTTTAATGTTTCTAAAAGAAGTCTCTTCTGCTCACCGATGCTGCATTTATATGATTAAAATTACAGTAAATATTGTGAAATATTTTTAGAATTTAAAACAGCTGTTGTCTATGTGAATATCTGTTACAATGTAATTTATTTCTGTGATGCGCAGCTGTATTTTCAGCATCATTACTCCAGTCTTCAGTGTCACATGATCTTCAGAAATCATTCTAATATGCTGATTTGCTGCTCGAGAAACATTTCTGATTATTATCAGTGTTGAAAACAGTTGTGCTGAATCATATTTTTCTGGAAACAGTGATACATTTTATTTTTCAGGATTCACAGATGAATAGAAAGTTCAAAAGAACAGCATTTATTTGAAATACCAATGTAATAGGAATAGGAGTCTTTACTGTCACTTTTTAATTTTAATGTGTCCTTAGTGAATAAAATAATTCATTATTTTTAAAATAATTCATTATTATTATTTAATCTAATTTAATTAATATTATTTGGTCTTACTTATTTATTCTCCCCAATCATTTGAACGGCAGTGCATATATTATGGTACTGAATATATACATAATACATAATTATTATATATTAAAAACCATAGACTTGTACAATCGTCCAATATGACCAATTATTATTACTATATAACAGAAAAACAGGATGTTTATAAATTGCTGAACCTAAATGTTAAATATTTAAAAATGAAATCATTATAAATCAAATAATTCATTAATTATTAACACATAATTTTAATACATTAATTTAAATAATTTATGCACACATTTGTACTACTGTCCAAAAAAAAATCTATGGTGCTCTTTGGATTTCCCTAAATGAAAATATGAATATAGATCTATTGTCGGAATCTCTTGTGAAGTCCCAGTGAAATAAACGCATCTTAATTCTATATAAGAGTGTTTATCTGATGGCAGCGAGACTCATACCTCGTTTCCATCCGGTCCGGGCGGCCCTCGCTCACCCACATCGCCAACAACACCCTGCGAAAACACTGCATCAGTCTCACATCAGACACACAGCGCTTTTCCATTAGGGCAGATCATGCTTTGTTTGGGTGTCAGTCTGATCTTGTAGTTATTTAACTATCTCCTGATCAGTGCATGTTACTGTAAAGGATCTGCTGTGTAAATGGCAGCGGTTTGTAGTTCAAGGAGAGCGTCTGCATGCTTGCTTGTGTCTTTGAGAGCCCAGGGGCCTCTGAACGTCTTCCAGCAAGCTTTTATCCGCGCTGGAGATGCCTGTGATTAATCATTCTGCTGCAGACGGCGGGCAGGAGCCCAGCTGGCACACGATCCGTGTTGTGATTTTAGCAGGCTCGTGCGTTTGAGGGCTTTCTCAGGACCAACGCTTCCCAAAACTAAACCAAAATGAGCTGCTCTTGAGAGTTTCAAGAAGTGGAGAGTGACTTTATGAAGAATCTCTGAGAATCAAGGAGCGATTTATCAAATGTCTGAAAACCCCTGGTTAAAAGCTGTAGACTTATACAATCATGGTCGACCAATATGATTTCTTAATGGCTGATGCTGATATCTATAAACAATCAATAGAAATCTATAGAAAATCAATCTACAAGATTATTATTATTAATTATTTTTATTATTATAATTATTTATTTATTTGTATTATTAACTCATTCTTTTTATTATTATAATAGTTTTATTTATACATTTATTTATTTACTTATTTTGTTATTATTATTTTTTTTATATATATGATCCAATGTACATAGAATTGCTGAACCTAAATATTAAATAATTACTAAATAAATTATTAAGAATAATTAATTATTTAATAAGTTAGTAGTAGTAGTACTAGTATATGATTTAATGGTAGAAAATAAGATGTACATAAAATTGCTGAATCTAAAAGTTAAATATTAAAAAATTAAATCATTACAAACAATTAATTCATTATTAAATAATTGATTATTTTTATTATTACTTAATGATAGAAAATAAGATGTGAATAAAATGTAAGAACCTAGATGTTACATAAAATTAAATAAGTATAAATAATCAACTATTTAATTAGATTTTATTATTTTTATTATTACTTAATGATAGAAAATAAGATGTGAATAAAATGTAAGAACCTAGATGTTACATAAAATTAAATAAGTATAAATAATTAACTATTTAATTAGATTTTATTATTATTATTATTATTATTATTATTATGTGATTTAATGGAAGAAGATAAGATGTACATAGAATTGCTGAACCTAAATGTCAAATATTCAAAAATGACATAATTACAAATAATTAATTCATTATTTTAAGAGACGACTTAATTTTTAATAAAAGCATTATTATGATTGTGATTATTATTATGATGATCATGATGATTATTATCATTACATGATTTAATGGTGGTAAATAAAATGTACATAAAATTGCTGAATCTAAATAAAACACTTATTTCATATAATATTTACTTGAACTTCACAAGAAAAAAATGTGCTATTGATGCTAATCGTAAAAAGTCGACCAATGCAGATAATTGTCAAGTTGTTTGTACAATAACTTGCAGAATGACGTGTTTATATATTTCTTTTCTTTTCTTTTTTTTTGTTATGCCGCAGAACATTTACCACATGTGCATCATTCAGAATGACCCTCACAACCCCTTTAAGAAGTAAAGCAATGTTTCTGTACTAATGCAGACTTTTATACGTTGCATAACATCTTCCACCAGGACAATGCTGTCGGCTTTACAGCTGGACGGCAGATGACAAGAACAGATTCTTTGTTCATTTTCCTGACTTTTCTTTACCCACAAGTAACTTCATCTGTTTTAAAAATGCATCACTCATTTGCATAATATCCCCTGAAGACAGCTTATGAATGAGGGAGCGTTTACCTGTCTTCCTTTGGGACCCTTGATTCCCACAGGACCCGGAATTCCCTGGAACACATCGAGACGATGGCGGTTACCAAATGATCCGATCTGACACACATTGATCACACTGAGCCGGGGGGCGTCATCCATCTCGACGCTGTTGTCTTGTGTGTTGTGTGTGTCATTCATTTGGGAATTTGAGTCTGTCAGATCGCAGCACTCTCAACACAATGTTCGGGCCTAAACAGCCCATGTGTGTTTGTCAGTCTAACATGTCCGGACGAAACTGCCATTATGCTGATATTAAAGGAATACTGTTGGATATAAACAGCATCTGGAGCCTGTGATCATTTTGACTCGTCCATCAGTATCTAAAGTGAGTGAAACATGCTTTTACAGTAACATATTTACAATGGACGTTTATAGGGCAAGTGCACAGGAGGAGAAACATAAATTATTTAGTAAAAATGCTTCCTATTTGCTCTGTTAATTGTTTAAAACATCCTTTTGAGGTGGAATTACTTTTCTAGGATGAATAAATTTTAACTTAATTTTAAAAATGTAAAATAAAATAAAAAAATATATATAAACGTATAGTCAAATAAAACAAAAACTATTAAAACATATGTTAACTGAAATAAATAACTGACATAAATAATGAAATATACTGTACACATTAGATGGAAAACTTACCAGTTAGTTGCCAAGGCAATATTTCAGGTTTCATTTAGTTTAAGTACTAAATCAATCAATCAATCAATCAAAAAATATTTGTTAATATTTAAAAATAATAATAATAATAATAATGAAAAAAGCACAGAACAAAATTACTAAAAATAAAACTAAAATTAAATTGATAATTCAATATATTTAAAACTATAATAGTACTGTAGCTCAAACAGCAGAGCATGACGCTTGTAATGCCACTAACATGGGTTCGATTCACATGGAATGCATGAACACGAAAAATTTTCATGCAATGCAAGTCGATTTGGATAAAAGTGTCTGTCAAATGCATAAATGTATTACTGTAATTTCTGAGAGTGAAGTTTGCTGCATGTACTATACCACTGATACACAGCTAAACTGACCAGCATAAACAGGTTTTATCTGGTCCTGATATGAGACAGGGTTGGTATCACACCAGTCTCAGGTTAACATGTAATATTTAAGCTAGTTGCATATTTTAGAGGTTTTTCACATCACTGCATGCTGGCCCACTACATATTCATTGTAAGTGCATTACAGTAAACATACTTCTGTCATTTTACAAACTGAGGGATGATTCAAAAAGAATTTTTGTAGCAATCAACAGCATGTTTCTTTTCTTAAATTAATGCTAACGGCATATGCTTGTTCCTTGCATCTCATTTGCATTATTATGAAATTATAATGTATAACTGCGCATTTGAACTTACTCGCTCTCCCTCCAGTCCTGGCGGTCCTGCAACTCCTGGAGGTCCGATGAAGCCCTGATACAGAAAAACAGACACACGTCACTGATAGATCAAAACCACATGTTTACAGTACATTTGTCAAACTCCTCCTACACAACATCTTTCATCAGAGTGTCCCCAAATTGTGTTCAGATTATCCTGATACCATGCCGGTCAAAAGTTGTTAAGAGTGCTCTGATGTACCATTTACGAATAATGCATTAATAAATTCAATGGCAAAGAACAAGACGCAAGGCTGTATCTGTGAAATGCTTTGGTATATTGGAATGAAATTTGGTGCAAGTCATCGACTCCATGCCCTGATGGTACAAGAGCAGTTAAGAGACAGCGCCACCTACTGGACAAGAAAAATTGAATTTTTAATAAGCCATGAGCCTAAAATCTCCACCTATGATATGACTGAACAAACCTACTTACAGTATTGATACCATTGGGTTGTCTAGCCACATAATTTCAGATTGCTGTATTTTGATTTAAAAATTACTTGCTAAAAACTCGACTGATCTTATTTCCTCACCAGATTATTAACACAGATTCACTTTGAACGACAAGATACAGCCTCATTTATCATCCTCATTTTATCTGTCACCTTTTAAAACTGTAGATTGCTTTTGATCTCATTGATTTACAAGTAATGTACACATAATGCAGCTTACTTCCTTCAATAACACACAGAACAATATGCTCATGTCAGCATCAGGTGTGATAACGTCATTTTTTCCACATGCTTTAACACACTGGACACAAATCATTCAGTGTGGAGTGTGAGCAATTGCTTGTGTTTTTGTTTGCTGTTGAGTGCTATATGTGCCATTCTTCTTCTTGTTAAGTGAGATAACATGTACTATCAGTCAGAGATGAAAGAAACGGCCCTCCTCCCGTCTCTGCACATTCCTGTGCCATGGCACACTGCCAGATGTTGAAAGGACTTGCGTTTCTGAAAAATGCAACATCTCTGAGATGCAGCAGTCGCATCTTGACTTTGGACAGCTCACTGATTCTTGAGTACTGGGACAAAACAGGCTAGAGGACTGCAAAAATAAAAGGTCATGCATCATGGAATAATTTTAAGATGATAATTGAGATGAGAATCTGTTCTACATGTTCAGATGTATTCACCAACTTTTGGGTGCAACTACCCGTTTCTTCTATTTTGCCCCAAAATGTGTTTTTTCTTCACTGTTGTGCGGGTCAACAGCAACAACAAATGCAAAAATAATTTGCAAGGATCTGATCTTCTCTTCATTCTCCTTTCAACTTCCCAGAGATCCTCTATATCTCTCTCTCTTTGTTATCCGTTCTTGTGGCTCTCAGTGAGATGATGTAAGAGTTCAGTCACTATATTTTGACAGGAAACCATGAGATGGCTGCTGTACGTACATTGACACCTTTAGGTCCAGGGTTTCCCTCCGGTCCTGCCAAACCCTGCAAGACAAAAGACATCAACGTTACACATGATCACGTTACACATGACACATACACACAACAGACATCACGAATCCTGCAAAAAACACGTCCAGGTCATATTTTACCATAAAATCAAAATGAAACAATTAAATGGGCTTAATTGCTATAAAAACACAAATGTTAATTAATAAATAAAAAAATAAAAAAATCTTACAAAAGTCCTATTTTAAAATACAAAATCAAAATTTTCTTTAGATTTTTTGGGGGTTGTTTTCATCTCTGTACTCAGGACTAAACTGTCCCTAGCAATAATTTTGATCAAACAATTAAATGTATATGTAACCATATATGTAACCGTATATGTAATTTCGGCCGCATCTAATCGAATCACATATCGCGAATCATTTGATTCAGAACGGGACTTCGCAGCGGGTTCGCAAATCATTTGCCTCAGATCGGGACTTCGGAGCGCGTATCGTGAACTAACACCTTAAGAAGACACATGTGATGAATACAGAGAGTATTCTCTTTTGAGTAGTCAAACAATCCAAAGAAAACTTCTTTAAAACAGAAAGAAAAGTCACTTACAAAATGAGACTGGATGAACATTAAACAAATCTGACCAAAATTTCTCATTGCCAAAACAAGTGAAGGACATCTTCCTCAGAAGAGTGCTAAAAACAGCAAAAAACCGCAACTTGGAAAGAAAACATCTGCAACACAAGTGTTTATTTTATTGAACTTTATCTATTTGCGTCTGTAGATTTCAATTACAATCCATATCTTTATTCCTAAAAACAAGGTAAAACAATTTTTTTTTTCTGGCTGCTGACAGTATTTTCTGATTTATGGAGTGATAAAAAGAGAATTCCAAAATACCCTCAGTAAAAACCTTTAACTCTAATATGTCAACGAAATCAAGCTAGAATTTTGAAACTGGCTTTATCCAATGTTCAGATTTATGTCCTGTAAATGTACGCAGACTAGAACAATTGTCTTAAAGTCCTGATATTAATCAGTTGGGGAAGTATGGTGATTTCTATTAGTTTCATTTTTACCCGATTCACCTTGCCTTCAAATGTTTATCATTGCATATTGTGTGCTGTTTCACAAACTACTTTTAAAAATACTTGGCAACGCACAGTATACTGCGCAGTACATTCTGAACAGCTGCCTGATATTACATTTAAATTTAGAATCAAGCTTAATATTTCAAATTTTGGAACAAGATGAAGTAACACAGTTTTTCTTGTTTTTTAGTGGATATTGGTCACTGCACCTGCCTGCCAGGGTAACCTGCCGCCCCAGATATGCCCGGCAATCCTGGCAAACCCTGAGGAGAAAAGAAGGAAAAACGTGAATGAGAGATGAGAGCGGCTGCCAGTGGACGAATAGAGCCGCTATTGTTCCCTGTGGCATCTCTTTCTCAAAGCATCCACGGGCCGGAGCGGCTCTCCGCGGCCTGACCCTGGCTGAAGTCCAGACGGCGGCTCCTCTCCGCTGCGCGACTCCAGCGCGGATCATCTTTGCATCAGATGACTGCATATAAAGACTGCGCTTTGTGACTGAATGAAACTTTCCATGTATTGAGTTCCAAACCTTCCGGACTCAGTTATTGAGGAGGTACAAAGGTACAACTCATAGATCTGTTTAATGCCATGTCAAACATGCAGGGAGGGATGGAGAGAGAATTAAACCAGATCGTACGGGCAAAATATGTGCGACAGGATGTTCAGCTCCATCTATTGAAGAAAATCTGACAGGTGTTGACAAAAAATATACATTTTGCATTTCACACATGCATTAAATGTAGCAGCCAGTTTGTTTATTTATTTATTGTTGCTACTAACAGGAACTACTTAAATTGAAGGAATTTATCGAAAAATCCTCAGGGAGGGATGGAGAGAGAATTAAACCAGATCGTACGGGCAAAATATGTGCGACAGGATGGCTGCTATATGAAAGAGAGATTAAATATAATGCTAAAACCTAGCTCCATCTATTGAAGAAAATCTGACAGGTGTTGACAAAAAATATAAATTTTGCATTTCACACATGCATTAAATGTAGCAGCCAGTTTGTTTATTTATTTATTGTTGCTACTAACAGGAACTACTTAAATTGAAGGAATTTATCGAAAAATCCTGAAATTACAAAAAATCTATAAAACTCAACAGTTGTGTGGCCTTATTAAACTCACATAAGGTGAAATTTAGATTTTATGAAAGTTTAGCAGAGACACCACCGTGAAATATTATGAAATATGAATATTTAATATCTGTTTGAATTTGAATTGTATTGCTTTATGGTCCGGAGGTCATTTACATATCTTCAGTACAGTAAAGCAATTAATTAATCTAGTATAAATGCTGCTTTGACTTGTTAAACTGTTCAGATTGCATTAATTTTAAATAGCATTACCACTTTTTCTAAGCAACTTGTAGCAACCGTTTACCAAAAGGCAGCTTGACTGTAATTAGGCTACTTTAAAGAAAACGTTAGCGGTGATTACCCATGCAATAGTCTGCCGTGTTTTTTAGTGCATTGCTATGCTAAGGTGTTGCTTACTGTATCAATATTACGCAGAAAACTGGAACAAAGATGCCAAAAAATAGGGTAATTTTCAAGATGATCACTCCATAGTAATGCACTAAAAGAACAACTTAGCATTTACGCACCTAGTATTTTGGCAGCGGCTTTTGCATGGGCAAGCAGCATTAACGTTTTTATTAAAGGGGTCATATGATGCAATTTCAAGTTTTCCTTTCTCTTTGGAGTGTTACAAGCTCTTGGTGCATAAAGAAGATCTGTAAAGTTGCAAAGACTAAAGTCTCAAATCCAAAGAGATATTCCTTATAAAAGTTAAGAGTCAACCACGCCTACCTAAAACGCCTCGTTCTAATACGCCCCCATATGTCTACGTCACTACATGGAAATATTAGCATAATGCCGCCCAAATGTGCACGCAATCGTTCACATTTCCGACGCGTGCTTGTGGTGTTCGGCCAATCACAATGCACTGGGTCAGCTGGCCAATCAGAGCAGACTGCGCTTGTCAAAGGAGGGGGCTTTGTTGAAAACGACGTGTTTGAGAGAGGCGGGGCATAGAGGACAGTAGAGGACAGTATTTGAAAAATAATGTGTTTTTTGAACATTAAAGCATGTCAACATATTCTGTTACACCAAATACACAAAATAATGATCTTTAAAATAGCATCATATGACCCCTTTAAAGTAGATCAATTACAATAAAACTGCTTTTTAAAAAATTTAGCTATAGTACAATTTGCTAATTGAAAGCAGCTAATTATTGAAGGTATATAAGGAAGACAATCCGCATAGTTTATTTAACAAATCACAGCTAGCTTTACACTAGTAATAATTCATGCAATACTTGCCACTTAAAAAATAGCTTTACTGTCAAGCTACTTAAGTTAATAATAACAGTGATACTTGACTTAGCAAGCACCACTAGTTAAATATGGCTTGTGGTCTGAAAAATGACAGCTTCAAAGCAGCTTCCCGGACACTAAATTACTGAAGCGGTAGTTGAACATGTCAATGTGAGGACCTCACAAACAGGCCGACATCCAGACATGCGTTTCATCCACTCACCTGTTCTCCGGGCAGACCTGCTGGTCCAGGATAGCCTTTGGGACCCTGCAGGCGAAAAAAAAGAAAGCAGATTATGACACGACTCTTTTACAGAATGCCGGTAAGAATGCAAAACAAAGAATTTTCCCATTTCCCTACAATGTTAAGAACAAGGAGAAACAGAGAGACTTGTACTTGATGTTCTATCTTTTCCACATTTCTGGGGATTTTTTTTTGTGCCTAAAGTCCCAGTGGCCTCAGATAAGACTAATAGCCCTTAAGAATTTCCCCAGAACTGTCAAAACCCTTTAAAGCCTTCCGCGTCTGACAGCTCCAGCTCGAGCCCATGAAAGAAAGACAAGTCACGACAGTGAGACGGGGAGGGGAGGTCAGAAAACCTCACCTTGAAACATTTCTTGTGTGCTGGAACCAATCAGTGCCAATTTTACTGAAGCACAACAATGCAATCCTAAAGTCAGTTGTGCAAATATATCTCCGAATGGAATAGTTTGATATTTAGATGCCTGATTTAATAGAGGTACCGACAGCTGTCTGCCAGCAGGTGGCGCTGTGTGTCGGACCGAGCAGAGAGGCTCAAGTGTGGTGCAATCCTCTGATTTGGAAAATTCCAGGCCTTCTGCGGAGCAGCCGAGAGGACAATGACGCATCAGAGAGGTCACTGTGATTTACGCCTGACCTGGTCTGGACCTGCAGGACTATTTCTGCTCAAGCTCTTTAAACATTTTACTGCAAAAGCTGAGTGCTCCAGATACTAATGACCTATAAAAACAGCATTTAAACGGACTGCTTAAGTTTAGCACGCTCAAGATCAAAGACTCCAGCATTCAGCAGGAGTGAGGTGAGATGGTTCAACATGAAATGAAAGTCAAGACAATTTGATCACTTCTACTAAGGACTTTTCACAATCAACTCCCATTCTGCATTGTTACCTCACTGAGTATCTTGTTTCACTCTGAACAGGTCACATTATGGAAGTAAAATCGGAAGCCTTCACCTATGCAGGTAAACAAAAAGTTGTGCAACAAATGACTCAGTAGCTTTTAGGATTGGTATCCCAGCCCGCAGCTCAGATGGGTTGATAAAGCAAGAAACGTGGACAAACTTAATTTGATCAGCCTCTAAGTCTTTTGAATGCATGCTGACATGAAGCCATTTGTCTTTGGAGGTAAATCAATGACTTCTCTCATGACTTGATCTAGTCTATCAACGGTTCTGGTTTCACCTGCAGATCCGGCCAGGATCCACAAACCTAACACTACAGATCTGCTTTTTATCACTTCTCGGGTTGTGACAACTGACCTTTCAAAACCAACTAAAAGCCCCGACGCAACAGAAAAGAGCTCTTTCCAAAAGGCCTCCATTTCCAAAGAAAACTCCACTTGGAGAACATTAATTTTCTGAGAGTTGAGCCACACAAAAACAGTCTCGACTGTGCTCTTGGGATTGCAAGTGAAAATCCGATTACACTTGGCCACTGTTAGCAAAAGACTGACCTAAAACGAGCTCTGGCCAAACATTTCTAGTCAAGACAGAAAGGACTTTGCAAGGCCTTTGATTCTCTTCACCTCACAAACCAAAACAAGAGCTACTGAATACCCCTCATTAAATCTGCCAATGCTCTCGCAACAAACTACCCTCACAAACCCTCCTACTCAAGTCACAGACCTTAAATATTACAAAAACACATTCTCTAGCTGAGTTACGTGAGCTAAAACTTACACCAGTTGCGCTTTTGAAGATGCAACATAGGACTGTTCATGTCATCAGGAGCGTGCCACCCTGCAGAGTGCCTTTCCTCTAAAAGACGACCCTTGACCTCTGCGGGGTCTCAGGTTCTATAGGGGCTCCCAGGTGACAGCGGTCCCCGAGCAAAGTTACGTCTTGAGAAGTGTGAACAGACCTTCGCCTGCCCCAAAAACACCACACAGGGTCTTTATTCTGGTTCGTAACCCAATCCAGCCGCTGCTCAGGGGGGCCTTGTCGCTGTGGTGGTAGTAACGGATATTGTATGACTGCTGTGGAGAATGAAACACTGCACCTCACCGATGCAAACAGCCCATAATTCAGCTGAAACGGGCTCTCTGGCAGTAAGGTAGAAGAGAAGGACTTACCTTTAGACCTGGTTCACCTCTAGGACCCTGTGGACCCAGCCGTCCTCTTTCACCCTGAAATAATAAAAGAGAAGAAACTCAGTGTTGACCTTCATCACCTGAGGGTCATACTTAGATGACGAAAACAGAAGCAATTTAAGCACAAGCATTTCTGCCACCATTTACTCTTCGCCCTAATTTTTCAACGCTTTTCTTTCTGGGAAATCAAACAAACACCCATATTTTGTATAATTTGCATGCTTCTCGTTTCCATAGAATTAAAATGAGTGGGAATTGGAGCTGCTGAGCTCCACAAATGACCAAAAAGCACCATAAAAGGTCATCATTGTCAAATTGTGCCTGCGTTCTCCACCAAGTTTGATATTAATGGTTGTTGTGTGTCTTGTGAATGATCTCCATTGATGCCAAACCTGACAAGACACATTTTGATTGACACTTTGATATTTGAATTATACATGTTTTGGAATTTTTGGTGCCAAGGTTTCCTGACCATTTTTATTGTAGAGCAGCTTTGAAATTCTGCGCAAGTTTTGCTTTAGTTATGTGTTCCATGTAACAAGAGAGTCCTACGGATTTGGAACAACATGAAGGTGAGTTCTGTCATGACAACTCTCGGAGAGGTTAGCATTGTAAAATACATGGCACTGAGACTTGCTACTGCCAATACATCCACAGACATGCTGCTGTGAGCATTTAAGAAATACTGCTACTGCACATATAACATATATGAAATTATATATTTCATATATGTTATATGTGCAGTAGCATATATGAAAAAAAACCCATATATAACACAGTGGAGCTGGGGAAGGTGGAGGGTTTCTGAAGCGCGTTGCAACTGCTACAGCAAGCACTAGCCAAGTATTTGAACGCTGAGCAGCAAGCTCATTGGCTGCTATTGCGAAAATAAACCAATCAGCTGCGCTATGTGAATGATGATATAATTCTATCAGATTGAGTTAGAACCTATCGGCCTGCGCCATCTAGAGTTTCATGACAGAACTTTGTATTAAATTATGACACAATTTTCACTTTTGGGTGAACTATCCCTTTAAAGGACACAAAACCAATGAGTGATTGTTGTAGTTTAAGGCTTTAGGGCTGTAAATACAAAGACATTTCCAACAACGCTAAGAGAAAAGATGTTGTAGTTCGTGTTTGTGGATCATTTACCTTATCGCCCGTCGGCGCTTGACCTGGGGACAGTCCAGGATCACCTTTTGCACCCTGGGACATAAACAAAATGCACAACGTTAATTCAGTTTGATGTTATATATTTAATAAAACGAGCTGTCAAAGCATGTCTAAAATTCCATACAAGCAAACCAAGTTCTTCTGTGCTGACAGATTAAGGCAAGTGATAACAGTGGATTTGGATAGATTTAAGAGGCAAAAGCTGCTTCCTACATGTATGCAAACACACACTAAACCTCAGAATAATACAGTTTTCAATCTATTATGCAGTGAATAAGATGATCAGAAATGGACTGTTGATATCTGAACCCATTCATTCATTACTTTATTAATCCATCTATCAATGCACCAATTATCACCATCAATCATTTCATCCATGCACATTAGCCATCAATCATGTGTTGATCAACATGAATCATCCATACATCCATAATCATTCACTGACTCCATTCATTGATTGATTCATTCAATCTCATTTTGTACAATATTGTGCTTTTTGTACTACAAAATACTTTTTAATTGCATCTAAAATGCAAAGGGAGTCACTGGAAGTTCACTGGAAGAAAAAGCTCATGGCACGGACTAAATTTAGCATGTCAATCAAACAACTCCAAATCCATTCAGGTATGAATGAAAGTTTTAATCCTTGAAACGAGCAGTTTGACGGAAACACAATTGCTGTCAATCAACACTAGACAGCACAGATCTGATGCCTACGAAATGCCACTTTACTAAAGCAAACCCTGCCACGATCCGCTGACTTTAGACTGAAAAACCAAACGTCAACAGAGCAGATGAGCTGCATTCATGTCTTCAAGTAAACATGTTACAGCCAAACCTCTCAAACCTGTGAAGCCCATCTCATCTCATTCTCTATCTCATCCCTAAAGTCTTAAGAAGGGATATAAAGCACAAAGCGCTACAGCTCCGTCTTGTTTCTCCAGCAGACACATGACTCATCTGTGGGCTGCACTGAGATGCTTCACAGTTTCCACCATCTCCAACTGCGTTCGAGCTCAGATCGGCCCCCGGTGATGATATCTGCAGCGGGACGACCCTGCTGCCCACTCAGGTCACCTCTGAATGGACAGAGAGACGAACATTTTGTCCTGAAGCTTGATGGGAAAATCAGATTGGCGTATTTGGCACTTTTGAATATAAAGGTCAAGTGTTCAGATTAAATGGGAAAGAAACAACATGAATCTCTTTTGTTTCTCCTAGACAGCAAAATAGAGAAGAAATGGAGTCCTCCTGCTTCTCAGATGCTTCTCTCGGTAATCTCACACTTCTCCTAGAAAACAGTGGTTTTGACTCCAAGGCCTCCCAACTGTCCTCAACAATATTTGAAGGCCCCATGACTTTTCCATTTGTTTGTGATTTTGGCCTAGAAAACAAAATGTAACTAGAAAAATGTATATTCTTTTTTTTTTTTTTAATGCAATTTTATTACTTTATTTGATTAGATTAAAATTTACTTTAGATTACTTGACTTTTCCAGGTCTAGACATTACACTTTTAAAATTAGGAAAAATTATATTCTTGTTTTATTAATTTACATGATTAGATTATGTATTTTTAATTAAATTACATGGCTTTTCTAGGTCTAGAAATATCACTTTTAAAATGAAAAAAAAAGAATATTCTTTTTAAAATGCATTTTTACTAATTTACATGATTAAATTACATAATTTTTTTATTAAATATTAAATATAAATATGAAATATTTTATTCATTTTTATTACATGACTTTTTCAGGTCTAGAAATCAGTCTTTTAAAACAAGAAAAATTTATATTCTTTTAAAAAATTTCAAAATTGTATTAATTTATGTAATTAATTATGTTTATTAAATTAATTGACTTTTCCAGGTCTAGAAATTACACTTAAAATTATATATATATATATATTCTTCTTTTTTTATTTTATTTACGTAATTACACTATGTAATTCTTATTAATTTATGTGACTTTACCAGGTCTAGAAATCACACTTTTAAAATGAGGAAAATGTATATTCTTTTTAAAAAGGCAATTTTATTCATTCATGTCATTAGATGACAACATTTTTATTACATTACATGACTTTTTCAGGTCTAGAAATCACACATTTATAATGCAAGTTCTTTTTAAAAGTGCAATGTTATTCATTTAAGTAATCAGATTATGTAATTTTTATTAAATTACCTGACTTTCCCTGGTCTAGAAATTCCACATTTAAAATGAGAAAGAAGTACATTATTTTTAAAAGGCAATTTTGTTCATTTATGTCATTAGATTACATATGTTTTTTAAATAAATTATGTGACTTTTTCAGGTCTAGAAATCACAATTCTATAATTAGAATTAAAATGCAATTTTATTAATTTACGTGATTAGATTATGTAAATTGTATTAAATTACATGACTTTTCCAGGTCTAGAAATTAGGCTGCCTCATATATCTAGGATTTCCGATGGAAAATAGTTGTTGAGGGAGTGAATTAAAATTAGAAATATATAGATTTTTGGTTGTTTTATCTGATCTTAATGCTTGTTTTGTCTTATTTTCTATAATTTCAAGTCATCCTGGTTGAGAAACACTACATCAGAGTTTCAGAAGAGATCTCAATGTCTCTCAGACTGGACAATATACTAAAGTCAATATGAACTCAAATACTGCTCATCTAATTCTCCCAATATCAAATGATTTTTATTTCTCCAAATTAATTTTAGGAGAAACATAAGGATGAGATTTAACCTAAACATAACGGCGGTCTCCATTAAGTCTCCTGAGCTGTGAAAGAGCAGCATCAGAGCGTTGAATCTTTGCTTTAGGAAACCCTCGTCACACTGAGCTGCAATTAGTGGTGAAAGCGAGCGAGTGCAGTGTGGTTGTGGGAGCCCGTAGACGTCTGCTGCTGTAAATCATCCACACGGGTTTACGCGCAACGCTACCCTCCAGACTCGCTCTGCTGCCACCCGGCAGGCTTTACGAGCCACATCACTTCCAGTCGGGTCGTATTAAAGTACGCAGGGGTCAGTAAAGACCTGCACATGTTCAACGTGACAGACGCACACAGAAACAGACAGACTGAAATCTCCAGTGCAACTACTAATCTGACCAATTAATTTGTCATGGAGAATTTGATCTAAAGGCAAATCAGAATTGTGTTTTGGTTTTTAGTCCACATGTACACAAACACAAATCTACAATATACAGTCTTTCTCCTCTTGAAAATTGAGAAATAATACTGATGACATTCCTGCACTACACAGAATGTTGTCCAATCAAATGCGCTCTAGGATGAGAATGCCCCTCCTCCTGCAACCGACACGCAAATAGCAAACCAACATTCATGGCAACCATGTAACTAACGCTTTTAATTAAAAATAATAATGAAAAACAAAAAAAATATTTAGAAATATTTTTAAAGCTAACTGAAAAAAAGACAAAAGAGCATAAAATTACTAAAAATTAAACCGAAATTAAAATGAAAACTGAAAATATGAAAAAAATTAATTAATCAAATATTAATTTTAAACACTCAAATAAAAAATGAAATATTTTTCAAAAGAAAATTAAACCGAAATTAAAATGAAAACTGAAAACATGAAAAAAAAAATCTGAATCAAATATTAATTTTAAACACTCAAATAAAAAATGAAATATTTTTCAAAAGAAAAAACTAATAAAAATGGAAAAAGCACATAGCAAAATAAAAAAAAATTAAACTTCAGTTAAAAATACAAAAATTAAAACTAAATAAAAAATAAATTTAATGAAAAAATAAATTAAATTAAATTAAATTACAATTGAAAAATAAAAACATTTAAATGAAAGAAAAAACTACTAAAATGGCTAAAGCAATTGCAAAAAAAAAAGAAATAAAAAAGAAATGAAATGGAAAAATAAATGAATTTTAAAAATCAAAAACTAATAAACATGACACATGTAAAATAAAAAAAAATTTTCAAATGAAAACTGAAAATATGAAAATAAAAGATTTAATTAAATTACAATTGAAAAATAAAAAAATTAAAATGAAAGAAAAAACTACTAAAATGGCTAAAGCAATTGCAAAAAAAAAGAAATAAAAAAGAAATGAAATGGAAAAATAAATGAATTTTAAAAATCAAAAACTAATAAACATGACACATGTAAAATAAAAAAAATTATTCAAATGAAAACTGAAAATATGAAAATAAAAGTCGATTCAAAATATTAAAACTAAAAACTATTAAAAAACTAAAACTGAATTAAATAAATGAAAACTATCTAGAAATATTTTAAAAACATATATGTATATATACACATACTGTCAATCGATTACAAAAATTCAACTAATTAATCACACATTTTTTCTGAAATTAAAAAAAATTGATTAATCCCACCTAACATTAAAATTTTTTAATATACTTTTACATTGTGATAATTTCACATTCAATCTTCAAATTAATGTAGAAACAACATAAAGACAGTATATTTTAAAATATTTCTTTAGTGGCATCTTTTTTTATGTCTGAAGGCGATTATCACTGATACCAATACTACTGATGTCTCTATGAAATTGATTTTTTCCCCTAATATTTAACCATTGACTATAGCCGTTCAACATTACAGTAGCTATAATTGAGAGCTATCAATTTTAACATTTATTAGACTTTAAAAAATAACTTCATGCAAGTAGGAAATATACAGAAATTGAATAAAGTTATCAAACACTAAATTCTAAATTAAGTATAGATGAATCTTAAAGCTCTTTTTTCTTTTGTTCTTTGATGAACAGACGTCACAGCAGCTGGTTATCAGGTTATTTTGGCTGCTTTAAGAGCTGAACATAACGTGGATCTGACACGCATCATAGTTTCTCATAACTCTTTACCTTATCTGACCCACAGCAGCTCTTAAAGTCTCTATAATGAGCTGAGGAGTTGAATCGGGTGTGTGAGATGAGGGAGACAGTGCAGTTTGGAAAACCACTGCATTTCAGAGACATGTTCTTAAATCTGACTCATATATAACAAATACTTGCATGCACAGTTTTAGTGCAGCTTTAATCGCCTTTTTGGTAACTTCATGACTTAACTGATGACATATCTACCACATTGCATGCTCGTCGTTTCTTTCGCGCTTTGATATGATATAGTGCTTTAATGTAATACAGCGCTGCCGCCGCATTTGTGCGTGCAATTGATGAGCACGTGCCACGGGCACAGTATAACAGCTGACAGGACAGGAAAATTAGTTTTTACTGACATACGGCCTGAAAACATCTCATCTGACCGAGGTTCACTGTTGTTCTGCTGAAGCTCCTCGTCACCTGTATCTTTTCTGTATTTTTGTAAATGTGAATTTTGAACGCGTTAAACTGAAAAAATGAATCGTCTGCGTTAACGCGCTAATTTTGACAGCACTAATATATATATACACAATCATTGTCAGTGCTGAAGATTCCCACTGACACACACGTCTCATCACTATGACAGACACGATTGTTGGACCTTTTTTTCCACTGCTGGAAAAACCCCACAGGTTCATCACCTTTCAGGACACACCTGCCTCTTGATGTTGCACAATCACACACACGTCGTTCACGTAACGTCACCACTGAACGGCACCAGGTTAAGTCAAAGGTTCAGTCCAGCGGAGTATATCATCTTTACCAAGAACACAGGGGTGAAAGGTCACGGACGAACCCTTGAGGAGTTTGAACCTGCAACCTTTCAGCTACCTCTATGAAAACCATCGCAACAAGTTTGACTGAATGCCGACCCCTCTGACATCACGAACACATCACTCTACCTTTAACAAGTCACGTATTTTACACGAAGCATCACATTCCTAGCAGGGCTATTAGAACTCTAAAATAAAACCATTAAAAAAAAAAAGAAAAAAAAAAGAACAATTTCATAACTTAAAATAAAATTAATTTAATTAAAAAATCAGCTACTTAAGGTAACATTTCTCATTTTAATTTAGTTTAACTAAAGTACTAAAATAACTAAAACGTATAAATAAAAATAATAAAAACTATACAGACGCATTTAAAAAAAATAATGCTAATAAAAAAACAAAAACAATAAACGCACTATAAAATTACCACAATTTTCACTAAAATTAAAGTGAAAACGGAAAAAATTTAAATCTTTACATAAAATTATAATATATAATTTAATGAAAATAAAAATTCTAAATTTCAACAAAAACTATAATAGTATATCAATGATACCAAAAAACACTGATCTAAAGTAGCTTGTTATGAATGCTAAATTAAAATGAGTGTTAATTAAGTGTTATATAGACACATAAAAAATTTAATAAATATGACAAACATACAACAACATCACCAAACCTTTAACTAATATTAAAGTGAAAACCGAAAAAAAAATATATATATATTTATATAAAATTAAATAATATAATATAATTTTATAGAAATAAAAATTCTAAATGCCAACAAAAACTATAACAGTATATCAATGACACCAAAAAACACTGATCTAAAGCAGCTTGTTATGAATGTTAAATAAAAATAAAAAATTAAATGTTAATTAAAAAGTGTTAATAAAAATAAACCTGCTGCTCTGGGAACCACTGATGAAACGGAAACTATTAAAACTGAAAGTAGGAAAAACTTAATTCAAAATATTTAAAAAAGCTGATTTAAAATATTAATTAAACCTAAAAGTGAAATAAAAATAAATGAAAACTAGTTAGAAATTTTTTTAAAAGCAAAAACTAATAAACATGACAAAAGAAAATAAAAGCTGACTGAAAATATGAATAAAAATGAATTAAAAAGTGTAAATAAAGGTGCTGCTCTGGGAATCACTGCGATGACGTCGATTTAGTTGAGGTCAAAGTGAGTCCATCTGTTAAACAGCCCTGAATAAACCTGCAGCTCTCGACCAGGTGTGCTTTACATTTCTCCATGTTCTGACTCATGGATTCTTTCAGCAGATCAAACTGTCAGTGTCTCTCCAACGGCTCTTTCCAGTGTTTTCCGAAGCCTCTGCGTCACACACACAGCGACTGACACACACCATAACAAACCTTTATTACGAAACGAGAGCTATTAAGCTACAGAAGGTGGCGAGTTTGAACAGGAGGAGCGTCTCGAGCGGCCGCTGCGCTCGTGTGACGGCACAGACTTGTTTCAGACTGCGGGATCTCACCGCAGGATATCATCGGAAACATTCCCTCCGGCGCCGGACGTACAGAGAGCAGAAAACGGGAACTTACCTTTGGACCAGGTAAACCAGACGGCCCGGGACTCCCGTGAGGACCAGGTGGACCCTGAGAGACACAAAGACGGACAGTCTCTGTAAATGTACGTAACGTTCACACTTCACAAACTATCCACATATATATGTGTGTGTGTGTGTGTGTGTGTGTGTCTGTGTGTGTCTGTGTCTGTGTGTGTGTGTGTGTGTGTGTGTGTTTAGATTTTTTTGCACCCTCAGATTCCAGATTTTCAAATAGTTGTATCTCAGCCAAATATTGTCCGATCCTAACAAACCATACATCAATGGAAAGTTATTTATTCAGCCTTCAGATTAGGAGCGTTTCCTCAGAGGAGGCAGTGTCTCCTCAAAATATTGGATGAGAAAAAAATTTGTAGTACAAAAACGGTATGATTGGATCTGACTGGTTATGATCGGCTGTGATTGGTTCATGCGATAAATCCCGCCTCTTGTGTTCATGTCCGCGTTCGCGAATCAGTCTGAATGAACAACATAATGGTGTAAATGGGAAGACTCATTTAAGAAAGTAAGTAAACAACTCATACATTTAAATATAACCACGTTATTACGTCAAAATAAGACTTAAAATGGCCTGAAAACATGATGTGTGGGAGTTTTTAGTGAGTAACCAGCTTGGTGAAATTTAAAGTAAATCTCTGTGTCTGTGATCAATATTTACCGAGCTTTGATGACCGAATAATTCAAAAATAGTTAAAAGTTAACAATTAAAAAGAATAGCTGAACATAGGTTCACAAATTAAATATATAGTTTAAATTGTTACTACCTCGAGTTATTATTTTGGAATAAATGTAAAATGCTTAAAAACACTTGATTGTTTAATAATGGGGGAAAAAAGCAAGACATACGGATGCTGCATGAATCCGAACACAGGGAAACGGGATTCACCCCGTGACAAACAACCAAACACTGATGCATTAGAGCGGAGCGTCTTACCCGCGGTCCTCTCTTTCCAGGGGGTCCGGGGAGGCCTGGGGGGCCGATGGGACCCTGCAGAGAAACACAGAAAATGAGGAAGAGAGATTGATTCCCGAACAACTGTTTCTGAACAGCACAAGAAAGAGCGTAATTGGAACCGCGTGTCTGACTCCAGCTTTCAACACAGAAAAGCACGTCTGGCATCTGAGAGAGATGAACACGAGCACAGATTAATGAACACCAATAATCCGATTCATGCAGAATTACTGAGACACGAGCTGCTTTAGTGGTGGTTAGAGATCTGGGCTGGCGAGCGTGACGGGATATATATATATGGTGTGAAAACATGGAGAAATATTAAATACAGACACATATTAAATACATAAGTCCAAAATGAGAAGAAGCATTAATTAAGTGCCTTTGTTTGTTTTCATCAAGTTCCAAAAATAAATAAATAAATAAATGTGTTTTTCTTTGCTTCAAGTCCAAAAAGTTCCAAATGAAAAGATAAAAATTCAATTTATTTATAAATAAAATTATTTAATTTAAATATTTATTATTTATGTTTTAAAATTAGATTGCATTATTTAAACAATATTTATTATGTATATATAGACATTATATTTATACTAAATTTTACATTAAGTAAATTACATAATACACACACATATTATAGATATGTTATAGATATGCTATAATAGATAGATAGATAGATAGATAGATAGATAGATAGATAGATAGATCTAGCAAATAAATAACCACTAAAGATTAGCAAAGACTTGCCTTAGTACAAAATATGTGATATAATGACAGTCAGAACATATCTGATGTTTAATAAACCACTGTGTGCAGCAGTATTTTGGACCAATGATGTCTTCTCTGCTACCCAGCATGATGCTCGAAAATAGAAACCAAGAGACTGACCAAATGTCCTGTCGGACAGCGCTGACAGAATGAAAACATACTTCCAAATGTGGCTCTTGTAAACATAACTATTTAGGAGCAATCGCATGTCAATAAAAAACCCTCCATTAAAAGCTTCCATTAACCTGATGCTCTGATGCTCATTAGCCTTTGAGGAACGGCACACAGCTACAGCATCGCTAACTAAACAACCCTGATTCTTTTATAGCATGCATTTTAAAAGCCTCATAAAAGGACATTAAAAATTCACACTGACCTGCTGTTCTGTACTGAACACCGCTGATCACCAGTAAATCATTTTTTTGGATGTTGGTGAAGCTTAAACGGCATAAGAACATGGTTTCACTGGTCCATCACTAACCATCACTAACCAGCACGAGCAAACATGTTAGTTCAGTTAGTTTAATCACCTTCTGATGGGACAGAGAAGAGAGTATATGTTCAATGTTAACTAACACCTGTTTTTTCCAGAAGAAACCAACAAAACAGTTTATTCACTCTGTGTGTCCACAGGTGGAACCACTACAAACGCGAGTTTGATGTTTGACAACACTTGGAGACAATAAAAGTTTAAAGTTTAGTGCAACTTGCAACAACATACAGCTGACAACTATCTAGACCAGATCGGCTCTTTTGCCAAGATGACCAGTGATTGATTTGTAGCCAATGTAAGGTGATGGTTAAGTGTGACAGCTGCTACAAACATGCAGTACATTGAGTGTCGACCAGCAACATTTCTAACATATTGGTATACATTTACTTACATCGTACACTCCTGGTACAAGAGTGCACAAGTGCTTTTCACATTTTAAAATTTTATATATTACTTTAAAGCTGCTTAACTGAAAATAATGCTTTAGTACTAGGGTTGGGGGATATAGCTTAAAAATAATTAAATAAATAAATGATAAATAAGAGTAAGAGTTTTTTTCATTTTAATATTTTTCAATGTTAATCTTAAATTAAAGCATATTATTATGCATAAATTAAAACAAATTAAATGCAAAAATGTATGCATAAATGCATGCATCAATGAATAAATAAATGCATGCATGCTTAAATGCATAAATAAATGCATAAATGTGTAAATAAATAAATGCATAAATAAATGTATCAATCAAATCAAATCAATCAATCAATCTTTGGAACAAAAAATACATCTTTTTGACTAAAATAACTGTTTAAACTCTAGTTTAAAACAATGAAGACATGTTTTCCACACTGTTATTCACTAAATAAACACAATGATGAAAGATATTAAATCATTTTAATTTAAATGCACTAACATGTAGAAAATACATAGTACACTACATATGTAGATACATATGTTTTGTATATAATATCGACATACAAACAATATTTATCTACATAAATTGTGTACTATACGTTTGTGTGTGTACTGTATGCATTGTATTTATGTACATACATGTATGTATGTACATAAAGCCACACTTAGACTTATGTAAAGACCTTAGATGAGAGTGGCAGCAAAGAAAATTCCCAGATATGGCCCTGTGTTATGACAACCATTATTCAAGACTCACATAAACAAAGCCTCACAGGTTTTTGAAAGCACCAGTCGTCCACCTAATGTGCCTCTTATGTTTTGGCTGCTTATTGACAGAAGTGTGTGTAGGAACATCTGGAACGGAGGGTAATCGTGCTCAGCCTATCAGAGAAGACGAAATGTTTCGAGGCCATGCAGCTGCGTTCAGGGCCGACAGAGATCTGTGGAAACTCTGAGACAGCAAACCGCCTGAACACCGCAGGTGAATCTACATGTTCAGTAATCAAACCCATGTTGAAAGAGATGCATTGGTCTACAATTTGTTCTCACAAACAGTTACGTGGCTAAAACCCCTCTAAAACCATCAAGACAGACCAGGTAATCTCCCTAAACTGGCTTGAGCTGGAAAGTAAGAGTGCTTTGGATAAAAGACAGAATGAATTATTAAAATGTCATTAGATATTTTAAGAAACTGATTGCTGTGCTATGGAAACAAAAATCACATAGCTATCCATCTCATTCATTGATTTGAACCTTCGAGGCATAATTAGAGTTACAACAGGAGAGGAAAGTGCAGTGAAACGCTGACTTTGGATAGTCCCAGCTGGTGAATTTACCTCCCCCAGTTCTTCCAAGACAGGAATGCACTGTATCCCTCGGCCAAGTGAGAGCACTTAGGGTGACGTCCAAGAAAAATATCCACAAAGTCATGTCTCATATCCACATATCCTCACATGAGCCACTTATGCAAACACCTTGGTGTTCCACACACAAACGCGCAGGCAACTGTTTAAACATGAATAAAACATACATTTATAGGAGATTCAGAGCGTCATCGTAATCTTTTCCAAAAAGATAATCCGGCTTCTGGCTCGTATCGTCGTTCGTTTGTTAGCATGATTGAACATATTCTGGGATTCTGGAACTGAGGTTCACAATGGCCTACTGACCTACACTTGATATACAACTGCGCTCCACCCTGCAGTTCTGCTGTTGAGAGTTTATTTCATGTACTTTTCTATATTTAGCATTTGCTCCGACTAAATCGAGCCATATTACCCATGCTATAACAGTGAAAGAAGCAAGGAGAAAGAAGTCATGCTGTACTAGTATAGCAGAGCCATAACCGAGAGCTAAGCTAGTGCTAATTCATGACAGGCCTATTTACCATCAGTCACTCTGGCAGCACACAAATTATGAATTATATACATCAAACTTCATGTGAACACCAAATCAGATCATTTTGTTCTAGTACACCATAGCTGTAAACTGAGATTTTTTTCAAGTTGCCCTAAAGTCCTCTTGGGAAATGATAAAAAATGGACACTCTGGGAAATATCTTACTTTTTCTCAATTCTTCACTACCCAACATAGCCTCATGTCTTTGATGGGTGGTGAAAAAGAGAGTAATGAAAATCCAATACGCACAATTGAAAGGTTAATCTATGTACTTCATCATTTGTGTGCTGCTATAAAGAATGATGGGAAATGTAGGTTCACCAAATAGGCCTGGCATCTCATAAATGGGCTGAATAGGTAACATTTTCTAGCAAGCTTTAACACTGTTCATCAACAGATAAACTAAACTGTACCATCAACATTCACCATTACAGCTTATCTCGATGACTAGCAATGATACGCCTCCGGCTCGGAAAGAAACCCCAGAGTTTCTCCACAACTAATTACAACATTGTGGTGCCATTCGTGTGCGCTCATCTCATAAACATGATCATCCTGACATGACTTTGAAAGCAGAATTAGTCTAGACTGAGTGTTTTGACATCACCTGGTTATCTTGTTGCTAGGTAGGGCAAACCCCATTACAAATGGAGGTGTAAATTAGCACATCAGTCAAATTACAGCATGAGCAACTGGCAGCAACTTGAAACATGCTATTATAACCACCTGAAAGTCCAGGAGGACAAAAACAAACTATCACCTTGCTTCTAAATCACTACCTGTCACCGACAAATTATTTACTACTTCTCTTGCCCAGTAGACTCCTGATCAAATATGACTCGCAGAAACTCAGCCAAGTGCATGCTCTCTCTCAAAGAGCTTTTCATTCTGCCCAAAAAAAAAGCCATAAATTAGCCTGAACTCTTGTGCATTGTAATTTGGATGAATTCTCAAGTAGCGCTTTGCTCTGGCTTGCAGCGACTTGATTATGGAAGTCATTCAGAAACATGAGAAAGATAATCAGACAGTACTTACTGGAGGACCCTGTTCTCCTTTAGGACCAACAAATCCATCGTAGTCAAAAAAATATTCGTCTTCTTCAAAACCATAGTCGTATCCGTAACCCTCCGAGTATCCTGCATCGTGCACCCCCTCCTGGACCTGTTCCTCAGATTGGTCCACCAGGTTGTAGCTGCTCTCTTCACGGTACAGGATGGTGCTGTTCACTTTAGGATTGGTCTGGAGTAGCTCTTTGTTGGATTGGTGGGCTCTATCGTCATTCCTCAAGGCCTCTTTCAAACGGCTCTGCTTGACGATGGTGATCAAATCCGGCGTGGCCCGAGTTGCTCTGGGCTTCTTGAGAAGTGGCTGATTCTCAGTGACATTTTCACCGTCAAGGTTCTTGTCTGTTGTGGGGTTGCTCGTGGAAGTCTCTGGAGTGAAGTAGAGGGATTGCACCTTGCTGAATGGTCTTGAAGATGGGTTCATGTGCCTAGGTGTGTTGGAGCGAAACATCTGAGAGCTTGTGGTTGAAAACTGGTCAAAAAGTGCTGTGGGAATAGAGTTGGTGGCCGTAGTGGAGTGATCAGCAAGAGTTGGGATAAATCTCTGAGAGAGTGAATCCAAAGAGCTGCGGTGGAACTTTGGGGAAGGTGAAACTGATGGAAATGGGGACTCTGAGCTCCCTGACAGAGATCGGAAGGTGTCGGACAGTCTGCACTGCTTTTTAACATAGTCACAGTAGTGCACCGCAGCTTGGGCGGAGGGGTAAATATCCAGCTGGCATAATGCTCCTTCAAACTGCACCATCCTGGAGTCCATCCTTCCCACAGAGAGGCGGCCTTCAGAGCTCAACGTCTGTGGACGGGTCAGCGTTTCCTCGCCGTACTGCACAGCCCCGCAGCGTGCATAGAAAGATACGGAGCGTGGCCGGACCCCCACAGAGAAGGAGTGCCACTGTCCATCTTGAACATCGTACTTGAAGTAGATTGACGCTTTCTCTCCCGTGTAAACCACTACCCTTCCGGGCAGGAGCTGCAAGCCGAACTGCAGTCTGTCCCTGCCATCACGCACACTAAAAATAAAGGCATTGTTCGCTCGCCAGGAGCTTAAACTCACTATGATAGAAAACTCCTCCTCCACGCCTGCGGGGAGCAGGTCCACCGATGGGGCCTCAATAAGGGAATCCTGTCCGAGGACAACCCCAAAACCAGGGGGCAGGATGGACAGAGATGAAGCAAGGGAGGTGAGGTAAGGTGTCCCGGAAGAGTGTATGTCTCTGCGACCCGAAAGGCCCAGCTGATGAATAAGGTCTACACCTTGAGAGAAAGAAAGAGACAATTGTAAGCAACAAGCTAAGCAGGGTTTGGCTAGGTAAACACCACAAGAAAGATATTCGATGCGAGTTTGTTGTGTGGTTGGTTCTGCTAGGGTGTTCAAAGTGGTTTTTAGCATGATGCTAGAGTGTCCCAAGTTTGTTCAAACCTCTAAACTAAAGGATGAGCAGTAGAGATTAGCAACTAGTCCACGGCTTTAATTTAAATCAGTTAAATATTTCAATTTGGCTGACAGTCACCATAAACATTTTCTAACTTAGAAGGCCTCTATAATACAAACAACACAAGCGGCTTTGTTAAATATGTGCTTTGACATACATGACATCACAAATTACCCATGAGCCCTTGCATAGCATCTGTGGTCCAGATGAAGAGAGAGAATGAGAGGAAAGTGGGGGTCTGAAACCACACATCTCTTTTCTCTCTTTCTCTTTCTGTGTGGATCCTTCTTTCTTTTTTCTGTCAAATGTTATTAGTCTGTGTGCATCTGAGTGGCCAGAGAGATGAGAAAGAACATTCTGAGGAACTAATCCCTCGTCATATCTGTTTAGTTTAGACCAGGGCTCTTCAATTCCAGTCCTGGGGGGCAGATGTCCTGCAGACTTTAGTTCCAACCCTAATTAAACACACCTGTATGTAATTTGCAAGTATTTCTGAACACTGTAAAAGACTTGTTCCAGGGTACTTGATGGGGTTGGATTTAAACTCTGCAGGACACCGTCCCTCCAGGACTGGAGTTGAAGAGTCCTGGTTTAGACTCAAATGAAAAACTTATCACACATAATTTAATTTGGATGTTAGATACTTTCTTGTGCCCCAGTTTAATGTGCAGAGACAATTAAGTAAAGCATTCATAAGCTGACTTCCTGAATAGTGCAAATATCCATTCGCACCTTGAATGAGCTATCCGTTAGCTAGGGCTGCACGATTATGACAAAAATCATAATTGTCAATTATTCCCTTGAGACTGTAATTGCAATTATTAATCACGATTATCACAATTTACATAGAATGATGTTTATACCACTGTTTGAAGCAACCGCATGCCATATTTTTAGATGAAAATAAACAAGTTGAAAACACTTTTCAACTTTTCATTTGACTTTTTATTGCTTTTCTATAGTATTAAGCCTCAAATGGCATCTATACATTGGATTGGTTTCTTCTTTAAATAAAACAGTAAAAATATGCATGGTATTATAATGTTATACTAAAACTAAAATTAGAACAATGGAAAAACCCTTAAGATAACAAAAACACATCTTAAGCATGTAGAATAATGATTACGTAATTGTGCCATCCGTAAATTAGAAATTTGATTAATTGTGCAGCCCTACTATTAGCATCAAATTTTTTGACCTGTCTAAACAACAAAAGTCACAGACATTTAGGTGGATGCTCTAGTGGAGCTTCAGTGAATGCATATTACTTACTGATATTTTTAGGACAAATTAGTTTTATCTAAATGCTTGCTCCTAACCCAGACTTACCCACTTACACCCATCAACTGATAAGGCACGTTCTGGTTTGGGGTGGACTGATCTAAATGGAATTTAGACTTAAAGATGAAGTTTGCCATTTTTGCACCAGAGTCACCAAACAGAACTGCATGCTTTAATTTTTTTCAAGACCAACAGATAGTCTCATGCATTGGTTGAGTCCGTGGTGCTGAGTTGGGATGCTCATGCAAACGTAAAAGTGTTTAACAGCGCCACAGAGTCTCAGCCTTACACTTTTCAGGGAAATCAACCTACAAATGGTTTACCTACTGTCTCCACATATTAAGGTAGGATAGAAGCATTTTAACATCAAAGAAATTACACACTTTGTTAAATACAACACACGACTGGGTTAGCAGTAGTATTTGTAAAATGCTTACTTTTAACCTAGACTTTCCCACTTGTACCCATTAATTGATAAGGTAAGCCCTTGTTCTACAGAATTTGGACTTACAAGTAACGTTTGCAATTTCTGTACCACCAGTGTCACCAAACAGAATTGCACATGTTCAACTTCAAATGTTTTCAAGGCCAACAAACTTGGTCCATGTTGCTCTCTCGGGCTGGTTAGGATGCTCATGCAAACCTAACAATGTTCAATACAGCCATACTTTTCAGGGGAATTAACCTACAAATGGTTTACCTGCTGTCTCTGTATATTAAGCTAGAACAGAAGCATTTTAACAATGAGGAAATTGCACACTTGCCTGAGGGCAGCAGAGTAGATCCGTAAGGAACTACAGCAAGTCTGTTTTTGAGATCAAGTGAAAATGAAAAGTGAAGTAAGGCCAAGTATAGTGTCCCATACTCGCAATTTGTGCTCTGCATTTAACCCATCCAAGTATACACACACAGCAGTGAGTAGTGAACCAACACACACACACACACCGTGAACACACACCCGGAGCAGTATTCTTGCTCAAGGGTCTTGAGGATGGTATTGAGCGTTGTACATTCACTGCCCCCACCTACAATCCCTGCCGGTACCGAGACTCAAACCCGTGACCTTTGAGTTACAAGTCCGACTCTCTCTAACCATTAGGCCACCAACAAGTGAGCAGGAAAGCTTGTCCTCCTGTCAGCAAACACAGACAAGCTTTTACACGGTTTGAGAATGTCCATGGAGAAATCTCTGAGGAAATGTGCTGGAAACAGGCACTTTCATTACTAATCCAGACTTTCTGCTTTTCGTTTAAACAGATCTCTTCATCCTCCACTTAAACAGATGACAAGCGAAAGACAACAACGGTTGAGACACAAAGTTACCGTTGATCCCTCTCGTTCTTTCTGTTCTGGAGTTACAAGTTCAGCGTAGGCTGTTACTGTGCCTCGAAACTCTTTGTTGCTTGATTCACCGTGGTTTTAAAAACAGACGGGATCTTAAACAACCATGAAAAAAAAGAGAATTAGACTTCAAAGCTCAGCCAGCCATGTTTTTGACTGGTAGCACATGGGCGACCCTGTGAACTTTCACCTCTTTGGCAGTTCAAATTGAACACTGAACTCTGTCGTGCTATGGCCAACTGGAGTGCCAAACAAATTATGTTAAGCTGCGGATAAATATTAACGTAACTAAAGATTAGTCTTTCAGACAGTTGGTGGATGATAAAAAAGACTTACACTGACAAAATGTCATAGACACTTTAGGTTAGATTTTTTTGTTGTTGCATTGAACCAGTAAGAAACCACCTAGAAACCACCCAGAACACCCTTGCAACCAAACAGCGATGTGTTACAACCCACTTAGCAATATAGCAATGCCTTGGCAACCACCGACAACACCCTAGCAACAGCATGCATGAGTAAGCACCACGAGTGCACTGCATTGTGGGATACACTTTTGCTCAGTTACATACTGCACATTTTGATAAATCCAGAATGTTGATAAACAAACTGATACTGGTAGCCATTGACTTCCATAGTATTTTTTTCCATACTATGGAAGTCATTGGTTACCAGCATTCTTCAAAATATCTTCTTTGTGATTTGTGAAAAAAACATCAATAAAAGCATTACTTATAGCGCACATCCCATCCAATAATCGCAATAAGCTTTGCGCTTTGTTACTTTTGAAATGAAACAAAGTCTCAGCTTTCAAATTCTGTCAATTTTAAGAGTTTTGATGCTCTTTAATTTGGCATCATTTTATCATTAAAGTTTCTTACATGCATTTTAATTGTTTTTATACAACTCAGTTTTGTTTTGAGTGTCGATTATTAAACACATTTGATTAATTAACTGATTATTAAATAAACTTGGTTTTCGCCTAAATTAAACGTTTTGGTTTCTGTGTCGCTTCATTTTATCAGTTCATGCATTCCCTGGGAATCGAACCCACGGCCTCGGCATTGCTAGCGTCGTGCTCTTCTGCTTGAGCTACAGGAATGTACAGTACAGTAAACAATCTTCTGTAAGCTGCCAACTCGCAGTGTAATGATAGTCGAGCAGTTTTCTAATGATATACTTTAAGGCTTCAGGATCTTGTGCAATCATAATTCATGTGTGCTTGTGTAACATCTTTACTGCAGGCTGTCCTCTATTGTTTGAAGGTGTCTTTTCTTCCTAATGTCAGCTTGAACGGCAGCCAGGCAGTGTTTTGTATCTCAGCGAGTGTTTGATCTTTATATCATCTTTGTTACAGTGATGATTTCAGATAAAGATCAAATGCTGTGTAAACTGCAAGACTATGCTATCACAACCTCCACCCCCTCCATCTAGACCAGCGGCAGCTGACGTTAATGCAGCACTGCATGCTAGTGGTCTAAACGTCTTTTCTTTTTTCTTTTCTTTTTGAGAAAATTCATACTTTTAGAAATTAATTTCTAAAAAATTAATTAGAAATTAATATTTTTATTCAGCAAGGATGCATTAAATTGATTAAAAGTGGCAGTAAAGACATTTATAATGTTACAAAAAAATTCTATTTCCAATAAATGCTGTTCTTCTGAACTTTCTATTCATCTGTGAATCCTGAAAAACTAAATTGATCACAGTTTTCACAAAAATATTCGTCAGCACAACTGTTTTCAACACTGATAATAATCAGAAATGTTTCTTGAGCAGCAAATCAGCATATTAGAATGATTTCTGAAGATCATGTGACACTGAAGACTGGAGTAATGATGCTGAAAATACAGCTTTGATCGCAGAAATAAATTACAGTTTAACAGATATTCACATAGAAAACAGTTATTTTAAATATAAGATTGGTTTCTTGAGAAGCAAATCAGCATATTAGAATGATTTCTGAAGATCATGTGATACTGAAGACTGGAGTAATGATGCTGAAAATACAGCTTTGATCGCAGAAATAAATTACAGTTTAACAGATATTCACATAGAAAACAGCTGTTTTAGATTTGTAATAATATTTCACAATAATAGTGTTTTTACTGTATTTTTAATCAAACAAATGCAGCCTTGATGAACATAAAAACAAAAAATATATTTATTTTGTTATATAATCTATAATCTGTATAGTTTTATTCGATCTATCTATCTATCTATCTATCTATCTATCTATAAATACACACAAGTATTTAAAACATAGCAAAATATTTTAGCAATAAGCAATTTATTTACAGTATTATATTTATATAATTACATATACAGTGGGTACGGAAAGTATTCAGACCCCCTTAAATGTTTCACTCTTTGTTATATTGCAGCCATTTGCTAAAATCATTTAAGTTAATTTTTTTTCCTCATTAATGTACACACAGCACCCCATATTGACAGAAAAACACAGAATTGTTGACATCTTTGCAGATTTGAATACTTTCCGTACCCACTGTATATATATATATATATTTCTAACTACATTTAATATACACAAAATGCCAAAAATCCTTTGAATTGCAACACATTTCTGAATCAGTCTTGAATCGAATCACTGAAACTGATTCAGGAGCTTGTCAACCTGTCACAATGTTATATTTGCTGACATTTAAATCAGCGATGCTATTAAAACATATCTGTCTGAACAAGAACGGATTGTGAAATTAGTATAATGACAAGCTCTTCTTTTGAAAACTTAACAACCTAATAAAAAAGAAATCCCAATTACTGTATGTACTGTATACTGTATATATTTAGTTCAAAATCATTCTAAATATACTATATATAAATTCGCCATTTATCACCCAGTCTGAATCACTATGGTTTCCTCTCAGTATCTCTCTTCCTGCCCTCTGAGTTGATGTTCTCCATCTCACACAAATAAATGCAAATGCCAAAATCCTCCCACCAGCTTAGATCAGGTTTCCATCAGAAGAAAAGCAGCTCACCGCAGGCTAACCTGCTTGACCTGTGAGTCCATCTAAACCAGCCTGAACCTTCCTCACTTCCACACGGTCTCTCTGTATCTGTACAGTCTTCAGCGAGAGAGAAGAGCCCTGCAGAAATCTGGAAATGACCCATTAAGATGAAAATATGACCGAAAGTGAGAGATAGAGAGTCACTCGGAGCGCAAGAACAGACACGCAGACGATTCAGTGAAGAGAGAGCAGCACGCTCACAAGCACATGCAATCTGACACAAATTCTTTCTGTTTGAACGCTTGCATTTCCTTCCTTTCCTGCTTCCCAATGTCCTTCCTTCGCTTTTGGTTTCCTTCTGAATTTACTCTAGAGTAAAGTTCATGGAAGCCGGTTTCCACCATGGAATAAAAATTAAAAAAAAAGAGGTAATTACAACTTTTTATCTCGCAATTCTGACTTTTCCCCCTTGCAATTCTTTGTTTATATCTTAGAATTCTGACTTTTTCCAATAAAATTACAAGAAAAATGTCAGAATTGCGAGTTGCAAGATATAAACTCAAAATTGAGAGAAATAAACTCATAAATTCAACATTGCGAGATATAGACTCAGCATTCCAAGATGCAAACTCAGAATTCAGAGAAAAAGTCAGATTTGTGAGATTTAAACTTAGAATTATGAGACTTTAACTCAGAATTACGGGAAAGAGTCAGAATTGCAAAACGTAAACTCTGAATTATGAGGAAAAAGTCAGAATTGTAAGATGTAAACTCAGAATTACAAGGAAAAAGTCAGAATTGTGAGATTTAAATTCATAATTTCATAACTCAGAATTATAAAAAAAAAATGTCAGAATTGCAAGATGTAAACTCAGAATGTCAAGGGGGAAAAAAAGAGTTTATAACTTACAATTGTGATATAGGATCTCACAATTGTGAGATAAAAAATGTGGCAATTACCTTTTCTTTATTTTAGATTTTTTTCATTCTGTGCCAGAAACAAGCTTCCATAAGAATCACACACACTCAAACCTCTTTAGCATTTGCTCTTTTTTTGTAAGTCTTTGCATAATTCATAAAGCATCTGCTAAATGCATAAATGTAAACTTTTTAATATGTTTCCACTGTTTCATCTGTTTATAAGCACTCAGTAATTCACACTGACTGCCATGCATCATATATGAGAGCCAATCATATATTATAGCTCATATACAAGCATTATTATACACACAAATGGCCATTTAGTGCCTGTAAAATGTTTTATGAGTTTGCTCGCTGCTCACTGCTCACTGCTCCTTTCTTCCCCCATCACTCTTTCTCTGTGTGTTTATATGCAATCTACATAGACATTTCACACAGTCTCAGATTCATATTAACAGTAAAATATGTACACTGGCAGATCGGTGTTTCCGTAGAAACAGAAATACAATCGGAAGGAAAACAAACAAAACGCATTAAAATGACTCTGAAACGCCTTCCGTTTTATAGGGATAGTTCACCCAAAAATGAAAATGTGATGTTTATCTGCTTACCCCCAGGGCATCCAAGATGTAGGTGACTTTGTTTCTTCAGTAGAACACAAACGAAGATTTTTAACTCAAACCGTTGCGGGATGCACCGAATATTCGGCAACCGAAATTATTAAGAATAAGCGAAAAGCGAAAAGGCCGAATAATATGAACCGAACAATGACGAACGCGTTGCAGCAAACATGTCGACAGTGTGAAAGTATTTAAAACTATCAGAGAAAGACGCAGAAATCATTACAAGCGTGAAGCACCGACAGCGAGAGACTTAGTGCTGCATCATGTCTCCGATGAGAAGAAAAGGTGGCTAATACTGTATGATGATTGAAATTGCTAAATGACCTCAAACGATTTGTAAATAAACTGCAGAATGTTATATTTTCTAATGCACGTACGAATTGCATGTATTCTGACAGCGCTGCGCGAGCTTGCGGCGCCAGGGTTCAAAGTCCAAAGCGTGAGGAAAATCTGCGCTAAAACTGTGTTACTCGTCAGTTGCTCAGTAACATTTTTGTGAATTTTTTTAAAGGCAGTCTCAAAAATGGCCAAAAATATTATTTTACTAACTTATTAATTTTAAGCTAAATTGTGCTTTGTTGGTATAATGTCTGCTAGAATGTTAAAAAAATGTTCAGTGTTAAGTAAATATTTTTTAATTGTTGTTTTGTAATTTATTTTTTATTTGAAAAGCAGGACAAATCAGTAAAAAGCACATTTTGGCAATTTAATTAATGCAATTCTGAAAAAAATGGCAAAATAGGCCTACATGGGGGAAAAATGTGAAAAATCGTGTTCGGTATTCGGCCTTCGGCCCAGTGTTTCATTTTGTTCGGCTTCAGCTTCGGCCTAGAATTTTCATTTCGGTGCATCCCTACAAGAAACTGAACAGTATTTGTATAGTTTTTTACCTCTGATTTTCACCGCAATGTCTGAACTGTCCTGAGCGCGCGTCCTGAGCGCGTTCTCGACAGCCGGTGCGTGACGTGTCTTCTTCTTGCTTTATGGCGGATCGCAGACTTATAAGTGCATTACTGCCACCTATCTCTCAAATGGACCATTGACACTCCATCTACAATCTCAATTAGGAGTGTCAATGGTCCGCCCAGGACAGTTCAGACATTGCAGTGAATCAGAAGTAAAAAACTATATAAATACTGTTCAGTTTCTTGCACAGACCGATCGTTTCGTGTCTTTACACATCAATGTATCGTCACGAGCCGCAGGGTTTAATTTGGTTTTGTTTGTGTATGTTTTTTTGACTCTCAAAGCCGTGATTCCCATTCACTTCCATTATAACACTGACAGACTGCAACGGTTTGAGTTAAAAATCTTCGTTTGTGTTCTACTGAAGAAACAAAGTCACCTACATCTTGGATGCCCTGGGGGTAAGCAGATAAACATCAGATTTTCATTTTTGGGTGAACTATCCCTTTAAATATTACAAACGATTTACTCTGAATATTAAACTGGGATACGAGGAAGTATTTTAACATCCAAATGACACACATCGGCTTTAAATAATGGCAGAACTCTGAGTGCATGCAGAATTTCAGAGGTCAAAGGTCAGAGGTGAGAAGGTGAAGGGTGAGAGGTGAGCATACCTGGAGCTGCTGATGGCTCTTCTGCTGACAGCAGCGCCACACATGTTGACAGGAGGAGGACGAGGAATCTCCTGCAGACAATCAACAACAAACACTTCAACAGTCATAAAACACTGGCACTGCGTACTGTGTAGTGTATGGCTGAATGATCTGGGACGGAAAAAATTTAATTGCTATTTTTCAGCAATTTTCATTTACGATGCGGTTAAAAAGAAATTCCAGACATGCTGTGCTTGTTTGTAGGGCTGCACAACATTTTGTGATTATATATCAATATGGCTATTATATAATAATAATAATAATTATTAATATTATTGTAATTTTACAGTTGTATAATGTTAAATTATTATTATTATTACTAAATAAAAAATACTAAAAGCAAAGAAAGAACTATTACTATTGTAAAATAAAAATGGATATTTAAAAAAAAAAAAAAATAATAATAATAATTAATATTATTATTATTGTTAAAAGTATAAAAATAAAATAAAAACAAAAAAGAACTATTACTATTCTAATATTTCACTGTAAATGAGAAAAAATTAGTATTTAATAATAATAATATTTTTACATTACAACTGTAAAATTACAATACTAATATTTATGGCTGTTTAATTAGCTTCATTTTCAAATGTTAAACCATCAGACTTTTATTTTGATGGAAATCCACAGGGAGCCATGAAAGCTTCTTTTTCCATATCGTGATTTTTTTTTTTAATTTGTCATTTGTTTTGATTAATCGTTTATCCCTAGAGTATAGAGTATACTATATACTGCATATCACATGCAATTCACAAATCAAACAAATACATATGCAGCATACAGTATTAAATGTCTCAAGCTGACTGAAATATGTTGCATTTAATTTGGCAGGTTAATTCGTTTTTGCATATTTAATCCAATTTCTTGCTATTGTGCAAGTATAACATGTCTTTAAAATATTTGCAACTGGAGTCTGAAAAATAAGCTTTTCTCTTTGAATTCATTCTGATTGAATTAATTAATATCCAACACCTTTTCTGACCCCATTTGCAGTTATTTTCTTGTTGTAATCATAAACTCACTTCATTTTGATCAATTTCTCAATAAACAAGACTACTTTATCATGATTTAACAATGTTTTTCACTTTTTGCAGCAACACTGCTCGTTTTGCACATATAATGCAGAACTGGTTTTTGAAGGCACGTTATGACTGGAATTCCTGCCAAAATAAAGGCCTTCACACAAACCGCCGTCAGATGTTTCCATGCTTTTCGATCTAAAATCTCAGACCCACATCGCTGCGACCTTCACACTGAACCGAAGGCGGGCGCTCATGTACAGTAATGCCATGCATGATGCTTTCCTTGTTTTCCAGCGTGAATGGGAATCATCAGACATTCCTGCTGTTTGTGAATCCCTCAGGCCTGAATTCCTGCTGGAAGCCTGTTCTCCAGTGACTCACTACAGGAACCCAGCATGTGCTCCTCAGATGTACAGAATCAACAGAACACAGTCCAGAATCAAACAACAAACCCCTCGAGGCCATGCAGTAAGAGATGCTCTTATAAAACCCCCTTAATCACAGTAAAATCATGGTAAAACCTCATCCTAACCAAGAGCGATGTAACATGTTTCCAGCAATAAATACACTGAAAGAAATCAAAGCCAATCAGAATACATGAGAATTTGAACCAATGAGATTCCATTGTGGGCGGGGCTACAAACCAGAAACCTTAAAGTAACAGAGAACTACTTGTGCAACACTGAAAGACATAAAACTCACTAATAATTATAATTACGCTAAACAGATCTTCTGCTGAGCATGATTTCTGTCGGCTCTCGTAAAATAACCTTTGAATTAATTCTGACTAATTAATTAACTAATAAAATAATTTAGCAATTTCTCATTAAACATGAATGTTTTATATTATGTAATTTTTGCATCTTGTATATTGATTTAGATATTTATACTGATTTTCTTTTTTTCTACTGAGAAAAACACTTTTTGCAGTGATTTGATTGTGCATAAATATGAAAAACTAGAAAAGTGTAAATGTTTCCTTGGCAACTAAATGAAATAAAATACATTTACGTTGAAGTCATTTTTAAAACTAGACCCGAAATTTAAAAAATTAAAAAATATTTAATAAAAACAAAAATGCCGAAGCACAAAACAAAATTTTCAAAACTTAAATTAAAATATAAACTGAAAACAAAAGCAAAGTCAAAATATTAATATATACTATAAAAGTACACAAATAATACTAAAATATGAATATGTATAGCATAGTATGACACACATGTAATATGTGTAATAGCCACAGACATCACATAACATGAATGCACTATGACAGAGAAAGCGTTTAATGCACTTTAGCTGTCGAATGTGTGTGTGAAAGCTCAGTGTGTGTGTTTTGGGGGGTCCTGGCGGTCTAATGAAACCCAAACAAAGCATTTTATGACTGTGACGGAGCGGGCTAATGGAGGTCCGTCTGGTGCCGTTATAAACTGTAATTATCCTGTCGACGAGAGAAGCTGAACACAGGAACGCTGCGGATCACAACACACAGGAGAGGAAACGGCCCATCGTTTCAGAAAGTGTGAGCGACTGCTCTCCCGAGAAGGTCTTTACAGTATTTTGCAGGGCTAAAATGTAAAGAACAAGATTTCTGTGTCACAAACAATTTGACTGCCATCATTCTGATGCAAAACAGATCAGAAACTCTGGACGCTCAACAGGAATCTGACAGCTTGACGGCTCAACCCTAGGTGGCGCTAAAGAAATGAAAGCGCAAGATCAGTTAGTTTGCTGATCATGTTTGTCTACAGAGAAACCAACGGTTTAGTTAGTCAAATAACTAACATGTTTCACAACAACTTGAATAGTGCTGTATTTCTTTAAAATCACTCTCACTTGCTTTTAATATTTTGTTAAATAAATGCAAAACATTCTCAAAGTGTGGCTTAAATGCTTTTTGGAGGCACTTCATATGTAACTTAAACATGCATATATCTAACAAACACAAACATTATATTTTTAAGATTAAGATCAAGGTTTTGAATGTGTCAAAGGAGATCTTGTATGAATAAAAAACCTTGATCTTCCTAATAATCATATCTTTGTTAAGCAATGTTAATTCAATAAGCAGAACAGAACAGTGTTATATTAGTATAATTGAGATACTATTATTTTTTTATATTTTGAAATATTTTTATATATTTTGTATTTTTGTATATTTTTTATATTATAATTGTATCATATTTTTTTTTATATCAAATTCAATATTTTTATAATTTCAGTTTTCATTTTAATTTTTTTAAGTCTTAGTAATTATACAGTGTTTTGCCATTTTTACATCTATATTTTTTTTATTACTTTTTATTTCAGTTTTAGTTATTTTAGTACATCATGTTAAACTAAATGAAAATGCAAAATGTTAGCTGAAATAAAATGTTTTTTTTTTATATATTTGACTTCATTTCAGTTAATATTTATTATTTAATATTTATTATAAATTAATCAATTTTAATATTTATTTAGTTAGTTAGCTAGTTAGTTTAATAACCCTGCCAAAGAACAGATTTGAACTATTTAGACTAGTCTTACAAGCTAGGCATCAAATTTTTTTCTTTAAGACTTCATGTCAGTTACATAAAAAGTAGATTTCTAATGTCTAATTTGAATCCCAAAACTAAGACTGATTAACCCTTGACTAGCTGCTAGTTGGTTAGACTAGTTGCTAAGACACAGATTTAACATGCAACAGGCCGCAGGTTTGAGAAACTCCATCAACGAAGAAACATCATCCTCTTACAGGACTGACAGTCGGTTATATAATCCTCCCAGAGACGAATGTGGAGTCAGAGAAACCATCATTCATCCTGACACAGTGTTGAGATACTTCCCTCATAAACCTTAAACCAGCGGCCCGAGGGAAGTCTATCTAGTGATCATATTTGACTAACACTAACCCCAAGAGATTTCATCCCCCACCTGATATATGCTGACACCAACAAAACCTTCAAGATACAATTCTGAGCACAACTTCAACCACAATCAAATGCACAAACAAACAAAAAAAGTCTCTTTTCTGCACTTTAACTCCTCAGCACCAAGTTTTGGTCATTTTTTATGATTAATTGCTTGTTATGTTTCTCATTTGTAAGCTACGTTGGATAAAAGCATCTGCCAGATGTTCTCAGAGGTCCATGAAGCTCCTTCAAGGAAAACACATGATTTCAAGCAACGTTACCTGCTGTTTTGGATTGGTCAGCTAGATCGGTTGGTCAAACTTATTTGTTTTCCCACAGTTCTCTCTGAGAGGACGCTCGAGAGGATGGTGTGACATTCCACGACCGGAGAAAAGCAAACAAAAACACAAACAAAACACGGCGGAAGAAAGAAACAGAGAAGACCGAATCTAAACAAGAGTTTGTCTGAGCCCTTGTATGTTCCTGTGATGATTCACCGGACGTCATATTCCTCAACATCTGAGAAAATGCTCTTCATAACATGATGAAACAATCTCCATGTTCCTCGAAGAACGCTAAAAACGCTGGATTCATCCATCCACAAATGTCCAAACCTCATTAAACAGGCTGTGAGTAAATCCTGAGATTTGCAGCGATGCCAGACCCTAAATTACTCTCACATCTGGCTACTGTGTAGTGAACAAAACTAGTTCTGACGCAACGTTGACTCGTTTAAATGACTACTAGCAGTGTTGGGGTAACACATTACAAGTCACGCAAGTTATGCAATCAGATTACTTTTTCAAGTAACTTGTAAGGCCATGCATTACTTTTTAATTTACAAGAAAATAACCGAGTTACTTTTTCAAATAAGTATCACCAGTTACTTTGTTTTCTCATTTATTGACTGACAGCTCTCCTGTCCGCATGTTGAGAGAAATCGGATTTCATTTGTTTTTATTGCTGAACTTTCTGCATCCTATTCTTCATGCAATCCATAATAGCAGCATAACTGAAAGGTTTGTTTGAGCTGCGCTCTCTACTGTACAGACGTGAATTTACATTTCCTTCAGCCTGAGGCTCATGCATTTCACTTTTGGTGTGAAAAGGCTTTTACATTCGTCAAAAATAGAACTTTTTTATATTAAAAACAAACAAGCAAGCCCAGCCCAGATTTAAAAACTAACATAAAAGTAACGTAACACATTACGTTCCATAAAAAGTAACTAAGTCCCTTTTTTAGGGAGTAACACAATATTGTAATGCATTACTTTTAAAAGTAACTTTCCCCAACACTGAACAAGTGACTTCCAAATATAAACAATAGATTCAATATATAAAACTAGATTCAGAAAGCTGCATCCACTTTTGCGGGTCATGAAAACTATAGCATTCAAGAAACATTCTGGTTCCTCCGCAGCAATGATTTTTGACCAATGAATTTCTAGATTTGACAAATTCGACAGATTACTTTGGGTTCAAGCTAGGGCTGGGCGAATAACAATAACAATAATTCTAAGCTACTGAATTCAGAGAAGAACACAAATGACTCGTGATTTTAACTAGTTTAAAGCCAGATGAAACGGTGCTGACAAACAGCAGAGACACTGTGAGCTACGATACAGTCAGAAGACAATAAATCAGTCTACAAATCACCATCATTTGCCATGAATTTACTGTAGTAACACTAACTGCATCATGGTATTGTGGCAGAAATGTGGGATATTTATATGAAATTGTTATATTATTAATGCAGACATGAATTAAATGAACTAAAGGAGTAATGGAATATAATTACAGTATTTTTTTGTGTTTAAGCTACACTGTAAAAAAATTATTGTGATTTTAACAATAAAAGACTGTAAAAATGCTACAGTAAAAACCTGTTAATTGATTATCAGTAACTTTCCATACTACATACGGTGAATAACTGTATATACATTTCATGTAATTTTACAGTAAAATACTGTTAAAATTGCGGGTTTTTAGAAGTGGAAAAGAAAAAGTCATTGTATAATTTACAGTAAAAAAACGTAAATTGACACTCCCAGAATTCCCTGCATGACACTTCATATTTTATGTTTTTTCTTCTAAATAACTATGTTTCTTCTTAGTTTTTTCTTATCAGTTGGGTTTTATCTTACATCTAATGTTGTTAAATTAATGTTTACTGCATAATTTCAGTATCATGTGTGTTACCATGATAAGTGTTTGTGTGAATGACACTGTGCACCTTCTATATATATCTTCTATATATATATATATATATATATATATATATTAGTATTTCCCTTCCAACCACGGCTGCCGGTATTTTACCGTAAATGTAAAATGTAAATATAGTGTTTGTGCATTTATGCTAAACAGACTACTGTTTTTCACACAAATACCTAGAAACCATATAGTTATATTTTTACCATGGTATTGAGTAGGCCTGTCGCAATAATCAATATATCGACTTATCGCGCAATATATGTACAATGACCTCAATAATTTTTGGTGATGCAATATATCGCCCATTATATTTATTTAAAAATTAATGTTACCATGTTTTGTACATTCCACTTGCGCCTGTGTCTTTTGCAGCTTCTCGTACATAACGCAGTGTAGTCATGAGGTGCTAGTTCACATTTAATAAATGCTTCTATAAAAAAAAGTTTAATCTGCAGATATGGTCTTGTTTAGGGATCTGTGCCTTTGTGCATACGGACATCTGACTGCTAAGTAGTAATTTTGTTTTTCAGCAATAGTGTGCACCATTAATTTACAGAGAAAAGAAGGTCAGGGAAAAATCTGTAGATGGAAAAATCTCCATACAAGTTGGCCTTCTTGCATTATTATGCTGTTACATTATGATTATATATTCAGTGGCATAAAATGGTCTTTAAAATTACAATAATATCGCTTATCGCAATTATTTCTGGGGCAATATATCGCACAACAAAAAGTTGTTATCGTGACAGGCCTAGTATTGAGGTGCTTTATAACAATGGTTAATTTGAATAAAACTCAAACAGTCAGAATAATTACATTTGCATGTAAAAATGAAGTTGTTACAATTTTTACAGATGTTAATGTTTTTGATAATGAACATAAATTTACATCTGCATCCAAACTCAAGCGACTGTCAAATGTGCATTTCTAAGAGACAAAAATGTAGTATTATTAATATTGCAGCCTGCACTGCAAACTGTGCTGAAGATACACGTCATCAAAGTCAGGAACACAAACCGGTTTCATGATTTGAAACAATATCACTCATTAAAATATGCAGAAACGAAGAAATAATTTTTTTCTATTAAGAGATTTATTTTGTTAAGGAAAAAATCACTGGAAAAGTGTAAATAATTCAAAA
>NW_015647963.1:237803-246094 GCF_001515625.1 Sinocyclocheilus rhinocerous
AAAAGTTCTTTGTGCATTTTTCTTTTTTCTACTTGTTACTTTGCACTTTTTGTTAGAAAATGTTTATTTACTATTTATTCAGGTTTTTTAAGGTATCTAATATTTTGATATTTAATTTCCATGATCTAAATATTCTATAGTTTGTTGTCATTTGGAAGTGTGTAGGCCTTCTTGCATTATTATGCTGTTACATTATGATTATATATTCAGTGGCATAAAATGGTCTTTAAAATTACAATAATATCGCTTATCGCAATTATTTCTGGGGCAATATATCGCACAACAAAAAGTTGTTATCGTGACAGGCCTAGTATTGAGGTGCTTTATAACAATGGTTAATTTGAATAAAACTCAAACAGTCAGAATAATTACATTTGCATGTAAAAATGAAGTTGTTACAATTTTTACAGATGTTAATGTTTTTGATAATGAACATAAATTTACATCTGCATCCAAACTCAAGCTACTGTCAAATGTGCATTTCTAAGAGACAAAAATGTAGTATTATTAATATTGCAGCCTGCACTGCAAACTGTGCTGAAGATACACGTCATCAAAGTCAGGAACACAAACCGGTTTCATGATTTGAAACAATATCACTCATTAAAATATGCAGAAACGAAGAAATAATTTTTTTCTATTAAGAGATTTATTTTGTTAAGAAAAAAATCACTGGAAAACTGTAAATAATTCAAAAGCGTGAGGTGTTTGTCATGTTCTGACCATAAAGAGTAGTTTAAAACCACAGTTCATGTTCTGGTTTCTACAACTTTCACTTAGGAGCAAAAATCTGCCTTTAAACTGGAAAGATTTTAAAATGTATCGTAATATTTATCATTTTCAGTTGTCAGATTTAGGTTAAGGTTCCAAGTCTTTTTGGCTGCTAGTTCTGCAAATACTGTAACTGACCATGTGACCCCAAATATAAACAATAGATTCAATATATAAAACTAGATTCAGAAAGTTGCATCCACTCTTGCAGGTCATTCTGGTTCAAACATTCTGGTTCCTCAAGATTTCAAAAATGTCCTGACCCTTATTGACCTGTAAGTATTTAATATTGCCTTTTTGACCTTAAATGTCCACAGCATTGGGAGACAGTTGATATTACAGCATGCCAAAGCAACTACTGTGTCGTTTCACTTGCACTTGACCTCCGATTGTTCATCTACCTTCAATTCTAGCAACGCAAACGGCTTTACAGCTTCACAAAACAGCAAGGAAGTCACTCAAAATCATCTTGACCAATCGGCTTTTGGGGGTGTGGCTAATGCAGATCTCTCTGATTCACAGCGCTTGCATAATTTACGCTTGTATCAGTCCATGCCAGAGTTAAAGCCGTGTTCTCAGCATACTTATGCAGATGCTCGCGTAGCCGAGATTGTTCACTCACTGATCGGCTGCCAATATCTGAGCCTGTTGGCATTGGTTTCTCACACCTGCAGCCAGAGCGTGACTTCATTACTAAAGCGCTGTTCTGTTGGTAACCCATAAAGACAGGGTTAGACTTAGATCTGGACCTTCTAAAAAAGACCTGTGTTTTGGATGCTAAGCTTCTTCTCTAAAAAGATGGACTTCTTTAATGACAGCAAGCCTATGCAGATTCACCAGCACCAAACCAGCCTGGAAATTCATGCTGGTTTAGGTCCAGTCATTTAACAAGGTGAAGAGCGATATGCACACAAAACAACATCAAAGGCACCGTCAAACTATCTACGCAACTATGAATCAAGAACAAGTGGTGCTAAAGTATCTGGGAACATCTCTGAGAAGTAAAGTGCAATGTTCCTGGAAAGTAAAGCAAAAAAATGTCTAGTTATGTAATAGAAAGCATGAAGAAAGCCACAAATAAAGACATTTCCATGGTCATTATCACAAAATAAATCCCATCAGCATGATACAAGACCCTCTTGAACACCCTGCTGGGTCTATTTTGCAATAATGACAGCATTACTCTTCTCTTCTACTGTACGTGTATGATGATATGGTGAATGCTAGTATATTGTACCCCTCTAATGCTTCTGAATACATTGACTCTCTCCTCTGTCTCTCCGTGTTGGATGTGCAACGACACTAATGAACGCATTAAACATGTGCATCAACGCTCATCTAACAAATGCAAACCATGCATGCAAAAGTAACTGCGGTAATGCCAAAAATAGTATCTATCTATTATAAACGAATCCTTATGATTACATTGGGTTCGAGCTTATGAAAGTTTTTTAGTATTCAAATCAGGTCAAGGTTCCCACACTTTTTTGGTTCCAGGTTGGAGGATGTGCAACGATACTCAACGCTCATCTAACTAATGCAATCATGCATGAATAAGTGACTCTTGTAATGTCAAAAATACTATTTATTAGGACCGAATCAAAGAGATTATTGGATTCAAGCTTACGAAATTCATTTTTAGTTGTCAAATCAGGTTCCCACACTTTTGAAAAATGCCTTTCCAAGAGTTTTTCCAATGAATTAGATACGAACAGACATAAACAATTATACTTAATAGTGTGCAACGACAGATTACATTGGGATGAAGCTTATAAAATAACTTTTAGTTGTCAAATCAGGTCAAGGTTCCCACACTTTTTAACCAATTAATTGGTTCCCGGTTGGAGGATGGGAAACGACACTCAACGCTCATCTAACTAATGCAATCATGCATGAATAAGTGACTCTTGTAATGTCAAGAATATTATTTAATATGACCGAATCCATCTGATTACATTGGGTTCGAGCTTATGAAAGTCATTTTTAGTTGTCAAATCAGGTTTCCACACTTTTTAACCAACGAATTTCCAAGAGTTTTCCAGACATTCACGATTAGACGTGAAAAGACAAACAATTACACTTAATAGTGAACAAAACATCTCCAGAAAGACCCCCCACAGTTGTCGTCAATTAAATGTTTTGGAAATGTATATGCCTTTTAAATATTTCCATCACTTTTCTCAATTTGGCCCTTGATATTTCCAGGTTTTCTGTGACCAAAGCAACCTTGTCATGTAGAAACATCTTCTGAAAGGCAAAGTTGATCACCATTCCAAATCTAAATGACTTACTCTCTTCCGCAAAAGACATTTTGAAGAACACTGGGTTTGAAGACATTCTTCAAAATATCTTCTTTTTTTCCACAGATGAAAAAGTCATACAGGTTTGGAACGACATGTCAATGATGTGGATTTGTAGGGATTTCATTGAGTCAGGAACGGCTGTCCAGATGTTAGAGGTCAATGCTCATCTCCATGAGGAATGTTGCTGCTGTTGTGTGTCGCTTTGGGGACGTCAACTAACAGCGCACAGTAAAACCACTCATATTTCAATCACTTCAGCCAAATCTACACTTTATGAAACCAGTTGCAAACATGCAAACAAATAAGCCAGTAAATCACAAAGCCTCCTCATCAGGTGCACATTTGGTTCTGAAGCAGTTGGAATTTAACCCCGGATCAACATATGGAAAATACAGCAGCAGACAGACTGAAAATCACAATTGATTTGTGATCAGTATAAAGACTAAGTCAATCTGGTGTTGGGGGTCACAGACTGAGATTGCGGGAAACTATATTTAATAAGTTTGCACGAAACTCCAGCATTAATTTAGGAATGCATGTCTACTGTGCAGGAGCTCAATCACTTAGTTGATCAGATGAATGCACGCCAATAAATGCATTTTTTATCATCAATAATGCGCAAAAACTAGTGATTTTTTCCCCTTAAAATGTTAGAAAGAACCTGAATGAAGCTTTGCACATCGGGTCTCCACAGAAGCCCCCGGAGACTGAAAGTTACTCACGTTGTCGTTGTGGGAGAAACTTGTCCACTCCTTGTCCGTTGGGCTCCTAAATGCATTTGTATGCATTTGTCCAAGCAGCAGTTTTCAAAGCGAAAACAGAATTCCACAGCAGAAGACACCACCGGCTCATGAGACCAGATCCAGCCTGATCAGCAGCGTTCACATCACAGTCCGTCCAGACTCCGTCTCCGGGAGGACGTGCGCATGGAGAGCTTCACGGATCAGAGCTCGAACATCAAGCGCGCTGCTGGAAACTCGGGGCGATGACGGGAGACGGTGGGTTTACTGAGAGAGCAGATGAGCGAGAGAGAGAGAGAGAGAGAGAGAGTCGCTCTGTGCTCCGCATGTGTCTGGACTTGCTGCGCCTCGCGCTCGGTGTTGGGTTTCACTCATTACTGCCGTGACATCACCCATCCGACTCCGACCCGTCCGGTCATTTACATCCAGAAGACTCTGGAACAGGTTTTGCTTTATGGTCAAATTCAGAATGTCTAGCGAGAATAAATTCGCAATACAGTCAAATTAGTAGCACTATAGGCTGCCTCAGTAGTTTTGATTCTTCTTAAAATATTGCATATGATTTATCCGGCTAAACATGTCTCAAAATTGATTATACCATCTGCGGATGTGTTCAATCATCGTCTCTGGAAGGATTTGGAAAATTATACTGGGTGAAAATTTGATGTAGAATTACACTGAAAAAAATGCTACAAATTTTTTTTAAGGTAAGTGGTCGCAAACAATTTATTTTAGCTACATTTAATAAAAAAAAATGTTGAAATTTAGTCAAATAAATTTGTTTATTTAAATGTAGCTAAAATAAATCGATTGCAACCACTCACCTTAAAAAAATTTAGTAAATTCAATGAATAATTTTTTTCAGTGATAGTGATGTTTTATTTTAATATCAGTATAAATGTTTATTTTAAAGATCCCCCAAAAAAACCTGTTATGTAAATACATATTTGTATTATAGCTTATAGTTGAAGTATATTGGGTAAACATTGTACCATATAGACATGTCTGGGCGAACTAAATTTCTTACGTTGTATAAATGAAGACGAATTATGTTTTATTTGCTATTTAGGAAATCGTTTTCAGTACAGCTGTTTAAAGAGGAGGACAGATACAGTATGGCTACTTGCAAATAAAACATAATTTTTATGGAGAAAGTGATTATGAAATAAAAATACGTGTTTTTTATTTGATAATCACTTACTGTTACCACAAGAAATATCTAATAAAATAATAATAATAATTACTGCACAAAAGTATTTTTTAATGACCATAACAAAATAATAATAATAAATCATAAGATCAATTTAGATCAATAGTTTTTCAGTACAGCATTTTAAATTTGATGACAGATATTTGCAAATAAATTTATGAAGTGATTATAAAATTAAAAAAAAGAGTCATTTTTTTATTTGATAATTACTTTAATTAGACAAATAACATTATCAATATATTAGTATTAATAACTGTAAAAAATGAACTGTATTATTAACTGTAAATTATGAACTGTAATTATTATTTAATGACCTCAATGAATTATGCTGGTCATAATAACCATATAGAGACATATTTCACCATCCAATCAATTTGTCATGGATAAAGTCCTGCTCTATATTATTTCTCACTGAAACCTCGGTCTTGAACATCAGATGCTAAAGTCCTCAAGAGCTCATTCACTCTGACATTTGACCTTCTGTTTGACCTCACTGTAGCCCTGAAAGGTACTGGATTTAGCCTGAATACAAAAATAACTCCATCCCATCCTAGAAACCCAACTACACCTTCACACACAACCACTGATTCACAGCATGATGAAAACCGGAATAAGGGGCCGTTCACACCGGACGTGTACATGCATTCAGAAATAACTAGAAAAAAATACAAGTAGCCTATTTTAAGATGCATTTCTAAATGTTAAACTTGACAAAGCATTTCAAAAGCATGTATTTATAGACTAGTTTAAAAAAGGTCTATAGAATGAGCATTCGTTATCAAATCATACACTGAATTAATCGGTGACCGTGTTTTTTGTGCCGACTGTCACAATCACTCTTGTGAAAACAGGATAATGGGTCTCAAACGAGTGTTTTAATTTCACCCAGCAATATGACCCATTATCCCAGAGCAAACACGGGCCACTGAACCGCAGATCAGCAAACCTCATCATGTTGTGTTTGGGTTAAACGCCACTGCAGGTTTCCTAGTTCAAATCCCAGCTGGCCATCGTTCAATGTCCCAAAACGGCAGCAAAGCAAAAACGCAACACGAGTGTCTAAAACAGATTCAGTGCCTCGTTCAAACCCTAAACCTTCCCGTATGGATCTCTGCTGGTGAGAGACGGGAAATCAGACTTCCTCCCGGGAGGAACGTAATGGATGGAGCGCATGCAGGAGCGTGGACTGATGACAAACCCAGAATCCTCTGCACACACAACATCGCCATTCAAAACCAGCGGCCGGATTCATGAACATTTCCTAAAAAAGAACGAATAAATAAGAAAAATTTGGTGACAATGTGCTCACCCTCAGGCCATCCCAGATGCATTTGAGTTTGTTTCTTCATCAGATTTGGAGAAATGTAGCATTGCATCACTTGCTCTGCAGTGAATGGGTGCCGTCAGAATGAGAGTCCAAACAGCTGATAAAAACATCACAATAATCCACACTGATTTTAGCCAGAAGCAATGGTTTGAAGTTAAAAAGGCCTTAATGCTGGATTTGTTTCAGCTTTTGTCTTCTCCAGATGTTAACTGATGGACTGGAGTGGTGTGGATTACTTGTGGATTATTGTGATGTTTTTATCAGCTGTTTGGACTCTCATTCTGACGGCACCCATTCACTGCAGAGCATCCATTGCTGAGACACTGATGCAATGCTACATTTCTCCAAATCTGATGAAGAAACAAACATCTTAGATGGCCTGAGGGTGAGTAAAACTGTCAGCAAATTGTCCGTTTTGGGTGAAGTATTCCTTTAAAATTTGTTTTTGGAATACAAAGGAAATTAGCAGTTACAGATAATTTTATTCTTAAAAAAGAATTAGCCCTGCTGACTTAAACTGTTGGTAAGTCTACTAGCCTTGGCAATCTGGTTGTGATGGTCTGATTTATGGTTTTAGAGGGGCACTTGTCAGCTGATCAGGCTAAAAAACAGCTTGACCTGGTGGTTAGACCAGCTATCCCACCTTAGGTTGGTTTTAGTTGTTTTTTGCAGAAGGGAAAACAGAGTTAAATCAAAAACACAATATATTACATCTACAGCTTCTGTTAATTTGATCATAGCAACATAAATGTTAATGTACAGTTCTGTTGTTTTACAACCGGTTCCAATGAAGTGGTTGTTTGATATTTTTAATTGGTACATTAACTGGCTTATGTAAATGTTCATACGCTATAAACGAACACGCAGTGTGCTGGCATAAACGCCACATGTCGAGCTCCCATTAAAGCCAAACACTGGTGGTCCCCATCAAACCTCATGGGAGCCGATAAGAGATCGAATGAGCTGGAATTCAGCTTCATTAATATTGCGGTTAATGTGGTTAAATAGTTCTGTGTGTGTTTAAAGATATGTGAGCAGCTACAGCTGTTAGCATTGCAAACAAACATTCAGCTCAGTTCTTCTTTAATTGGATAAATCGCCCAAAAAAACATGACTTACTTTCTTCTGCAAAGTACAAAAGGTTATATTTTCTGAAACACTCTACAAAATATCTTCTTTTGGGTTTTGCAGAAGAAAGAAATTCACACAGGAGGGTAACTAAATGATGACAGAATAATGATTTGCTCATTTGTGGCATGGTGTCGATTACAAGCAAAAATGATGCTAAATGGTACAACAGCAATGCATGCGCAATGGGAGTCAACTGGACTAGCAGTCTAGAGGGTTTTGAAGTGAATTATTCAGTGAAAACTGTTTATGTTGTCTAATTCATCTCTTTAATTTTGCATTTCCTCCTGTGGGTGGAATTTATGCCATGCAGACAGTATTTTGCATGTAGTTACTGTACATCACGTCACTTTCTGGTGTCCTTGTCCGTTTAGGATGCAAAAGTTACAGGAATTGTAATACAATTACATATTTGCACAGCTGAATTTCTCCTGAATGGAGAAAAATGCATTTGCCTGCAAAATGGTGCAGTTACTGAGCAATGTAAATAAATGTATTATGGTCTACAATATATTGAATATTAAGCAAGTCAAACATGGATTTCTACTAAAAAAAAAAGTCAACTAAATTTCTCACATTTTATAAAGATGATCCTTTTAGAAAATTGTTTTTCAGTACAGCATTTTAAATATAAAGACAGATATTTTCTAATAAAATCTAATTTTTATGAGTAAATTGATGATCATAAAAAGTCATTTTTGTTTGATAATCACTAATACTACTACTAAACTCTAAAAAAAATGCTGGGTTGTTTCAACCCAACTTTGGGTCAAATAAATACTAACCCAACTTTTGGTTTAAAAATGTAATGT
>NW_015647963.1:246290-280501 GCF_001515625.1 Sinocyclocheilus rhinocerous
ATGCTGGGTTGTTTCAACCCAACTTTGGGTCAAATATGGACTAACCCAACTATTGGGTTACATTTTTTTATTACATTTTTAAACCAAAAGTTGGGTTAGTCCATATTTGACCCAAAGTTGGGTTGAAACAACCCAGCATTTTTTAGAGTGTACTACTACTACTACTAATAATAATAATTATTATTATTATAAAAATTATTCATGGTAAAATTGTCTAATTAAAATGTTAGCAAATAAAGTTTTTTTTTTTTAAATATATAATGAAAAATAATTAATTCTTATTATTATTTCATTGTGGTTGATAAAGAAAAATTATTTCTGTACAGTAATTATTATTATTATTATTATTATTATTTTGTTGTTGTTATTGTTGTACAAGTAATTATTCTTTATTGGCCACAATTAAATACTCAAGTCAATATGAAATCAAAACTGGCCTGATTTACATATTGGTAAATGTTATTCCAAAATAAATATAAAATACATTTAAAATAATATATTTTTTTAAATATTATTGTTATTACTACTACTACTACTACTACTATTATCAAGGGTGCATGTTTGATTTTGACATTGGTGGGACAAACAGCAGACAATATTGTGGATATTTCAGTTTGCTTTGTACATTCAGTTTAACAACATAAAGTTAAAGAGTGTAAAGTTTATCATTCAGCTGATCTGTGCTCATATGTTTTAACACTTCGGCTACTTTATATGTCCTTACTCTGCTTATGTATTAAATGTATGTCCTTGAAAGCATGCAGTTTTCTAGCGTATTTACTTGAACTTCTTGAATTACAACACCAGTGGTTACATACACATATATTTAATTGTTTGATCAAAATTATTGCTAATTTAGTAGCTGCTGGATATTGTTAGGGACATGTCCTTAGCGTCCCTACTAAATTCTACACTCTTGGTTATTATTATATTCTGTAGTCATTGTCATTTTTTCTCTGAAAGTACAAAAAAATGAGCTGCCGCTTGAAACGCGTTGCATTGCACATGGCAGAGACTTTCGTTTTTTTGGCACGTGCCGCCCCACTGACGTAAACGTCTCAGAAATGCCTGTTCCTTTGAAGTGGAATAATAAAGGTCCGATTCATAATGACCCCAGATGTGTATTAATGAGTCCGTCATGGATGCTGCTATGGAATGACAGGCTAAACTCATTACTGTCCCTGCCCTCCTGCCGTACCCCCGACTTCATGCCCATCGGGAACATATGGGGCATCCCGACGCTAGCTTTCCATTACAGGTCCAGTCTGGAGTTCCAGTAATAGTGCTGTTGGGAGAAAAGCATTTGGATGCTGGTAAACATTGAGGAGCATGTTGGAAATACGCAAGCTGTGTTTTGGAACTGGTTCTAGCTGGTCCAGTTAGCTGCTTAAGCTGGATTTCCCAACAGGAAAAGGCTCATTGGAAGCAGAATTAAGCGTGATGTGTGTTTACATGTCACGATTATATATTGCACTGATGCGAATCCAGTGCTGTTTTCCTTCACGTCTGTTCTTCACATTACTATACCATGATGAGAACTGCAGAGGGTCAACTTCCTCTCGGCGCATAAAAAAGTGTCTCAGCATAAAATGGGTTCCTTTCATACTGTTTTAGCCGAGAGCTGAGAATCCTAGAGATTCTCCGTAAATCCTGAATCATCCCAGTCCAGCTGAAAGAGACGATAGGAGAGATGAAGAGATGCAGAAAAAGTGAATGAAAATTGACATCTGAACATCGAAAATCATAATTTACTCACCTTTATGAAATTCAAACTTATACGACTTCCTTTCTTCTGTGAAAAGCGTTGGGCAGAACGTCTGAGCTGCTCTTTTCCATACATGCAAGTGATTTATATCGTAAAAAATTAGCATTGCATCAGTGTCTCAGCAATGGATGCTCTGCAAGTGAATGGGTGCCGTCAGAATGAGAGTCCAAACAGCTGATAAAAACATCACAATAATCCACACCACTCCAGTCCATCAGTTAACATCTGGAGAAGACAAAAGCTGCATGTTTTTAAGGTACACATTCATTATTATTAAGATGTTTTAACTTTAAACCGATGTTTCCGGCTAAAGTACGAGTCCATAATAACGCTTCCTCCAGTGAAAAAGTGTTCTGGTGTGAATCAGGAGAGAAATCTGCACAGATCAAGCAGCGTTTAAACAGCTCTAAACAAATATGTGGCTGGATTTTGATGTGAGAGACAACAGGAGATGCACTTTTTCACTGGAGGAAGTGTTATTATGGATTATTTTAGCCGGATGCAATGGTTTGAAGTTAAAAATGTCTACATGATGGATTTGTTCCTTGCAAACACACAGCTTTTGGCTTCACAAGATGTGAACTGATGGACTGGAGTGGAGTGGATTACTTGTGGATTATTGTGATGTTTTTATCAGCTGTTTGGACTCTCGTTCTGACGGCACCCATTCACTGCAGAGCATCCATTGCTGAGCAAGTGTCGAAATGCTAAATTTGTTCCCATGATTTTTAGGTGAGCTCTTCCTTTAAGCGTAAACGCACTTAATACCTTATATTTTGCTTCTCAAGAAAATGTACGTTGGCTTTAAGAATGTTGATATATTTGCACTGGAAAACTAGACAATACTGAAGAAAAAAAAACATTTTTGCAGTGTAATGTACATGACATGACCACAAATTTAAACTATTTCCTTAATCCTGACCTTTGACCGGTTTAGCATCTGTATTATTGAGGTTTGACAATGAAAATGTTCTTTGTTTATGCTAATTACACACACAAGAATTAAACAGATCAAACTATTATGATCTACATGCGAACGAACCCTGAGCCAGAGTTACATAAACCGCAGATGTTTCTCGCTGATGTTGCACAAGGCATTGTTTTTTGTATAATTGGTTCTTTAGAAATCACTGAATGTAGACGTGTTTGCGTTTAAAGATCATTCAGACGAAATTTCTTCATCAACTTGTCTGATCAAAGAACGAGTCAATGAAAAGATGCTACATGTTATATAATGCACATTTGGCCAAACACAGTGGCTCATCTAGGTATTAAATTCTTAGTTTATATACTAAAGTATACAGAAATATTACGAGTAGCATGCTATTCTGAACATATTTGAGGTGAAAAGCTAAGAAACCGGTGTTCACAAACAAACAAAACTGGCAGCAAAACACTTGCTTTGATGGATCTCACACAACTCTGAGCTGATCAGCAGTAAAAGAGGGAGATTTATTTGATGTTCGTCTTGTTCTTGAAAGATGATGCCTCCTTAACGTTCTCAGTTAGCGGGTTTGAAACATCAGATCGCACCTGTGAGAACAATAAATCCCACCGCCGAAGAGACAGAGAGAGAACGCAACTGTCTGTCTAACAGAGGAAAACACCCCAGAAACATGAGTGCTTTCTAAACAAACTATTATAACTTTGATTTATAATTATTAATGGATTTTAAGTGGATGATATAATTGCAATATTTTAGGAAAGGAATTAAAATGAAGATCATACCTGGCACTACTGCTAGCCATTCTGATCATCTGTAAATACTCCATATTTATTTCATTATATTTTTTATGTCTGATGGGATACCAGCAGCACCTGAAACACACATTTTACCCAGCTAACGGAATGAATGAATGAATGAAGAAAAAGTAACTGACAAAATAAATGTGTAATTGATTCAAATAAATGAATAGATAATAAAAAAATAAATTACAAAATAAACAAATAAATAGATTAATAAACAAATGACTGACTGAATAAATACACGGGTCAAAGACGTCAAGATGTCCGCATCAAAAGAAATTGACAAAAGTGATTTTATGTCCATAGAAAGCACATTAAATGCAAGTGTCTACTTTTAAGCTTTCAAATAAGTTTTTGGAGAATAAAATGTCCAAATTTGGTTGAAATAATGTTACATTGTCATTCAGTGTAACACAGCATTTATGTAGAAATTCAAACAACATGCTTATTCTGACGTGTACATATTAAAAGAATAAGGGAGCATATTCAATTTTACTGTGCTTTAAATGAGTAAAAAATTCTTACTGACAAATGGGCAAAACCTAGGATAGTGGCACATTTAAAAATGTAAAATTACAACTAATTAGTATTTGGGGTGAAAGTAATTAGTCTTAGAATATGTCATAAATGGATTTTTGTTGTAAATATGCCTGACAAGATTGTTACACTGAATGACATTTTAGTGGGTGTCTTCTGTAAATCAGGGAAAAATGTATGATGTTTATTTTTTGCTCAGAAAAACAAAAACAAAACTGTAATTGAAGTAAACAGAAAACTTAAAAAAAAAAAATTGGGGGGGACAACAATTTAAAGCAGTACTACACTTATTGTTTTTATGCTTAAACCCTTTGTCGTCTTTGACCCACATGACTAAATATAAAAATAAAATGAATGACTGATTAAATTACTAGATAAATAAATTACTAAATGAATGAATTACTGAATATATAAATGACTGACAAAATATAATCATAGATTAATAAAAAAATGACTAACTAAATAAATACGGGACTAAAGTAATTAATTAATTAGTAAATAAATGCCTGACTAAATAAATAAATGAGATTAATAAATTAATGTCTGACTAAATAAATGACCAAAATAAATCGATTAAATAAATGCATCTAAAAAAAAATCTACTGTTCAAAAACAGCTGTTTAAAACATTTTTAATCTAAAATAAATAAAGTGACTAAATAAATGATTTAATTCCTAAAATACATAAATAGATAAATGACTAAATAAATACACACATACATAATCACAGACTATAGATTATCCTGACAGGATCACGTTTTTTCCTGAATTAAATGAAAACCAGTATTTGCTCTGTGATTTTTACTGAAGTTGTGTGATAAAAACATACATAAGTGATTAAAAACAACAAAGTATGTTTGTGAAACACATATTTAACCTCTGGGAAAACTAGTGCGTTGTGAATGAAGATGAATATGGAGCAGAGAAAGAAAGACAGATGAGCTGCTCTTCTCAGTAACGAATGTGTTTGTGCTTTAGAAACGATTCCTCCGTTACTGTCTGGAGCGACGGCTGAAGGTCTCTGGATACTGTGGCGTCTCAGAGAGGAGACTTTGATGGTTTTACCTGCCCGGATAAAGATGAATCGCCTCCAGAAGCAGGACATCTGCTCACAGACAGATGAGAGAAACACTGTTAAACACTCGAGGAACATTCATCCTGGAAACTCTGGGAAGCAGATCTTGGACTGGTTTTCCAGTAAAGGTGGATTTAAATGCCATCCGTCTCTTTCCCAGAACATCCTGCATGAGTCAGTCAGAGAACATACAGCTTTCCATACAGATCCCTTCTCCAACAGACTCCGAATCGCCTCCAGAAGCAGGACATCTGCTCGCAGACAGATGAGAGAAACACTGTTAAACACTCGAGGAACATTCATCCTGGAAACTCTGGGAAGCAGATCTTGGACTGGTTTTCCAGTAAAGGTGGATTTAAATGCCATCCGTCTCTTTCCCAGAACATCCTGCATGAGTCAGTCAGAGAACATACAGCTTTCCATACAGATCCCTTCTCCAACAGACTCTCTGTAAACAGCAAAGCTGCTTCAATATAACTGTCATCGGCCAATCAGCTGCTGATCTGTAAAAGTCAAGAGAAATAAAGTTAAAAGCTTTCGAGTCGCTCATTAAACTCAACGTATATGACAAAACGCATTTTGAGCTCAGCACGATGGGAACGATCAAGAAACTGAGATGTCTGCTGCTCATCTGATCTTTATAGAGCCCATCAACTCAGAAAGTGGTCTTTTGCAGCTTTTGGTTCATGTGCATTAACTTTGAGCTCATCTATATGCTAGAAAACTTGCAAATGTAAAGGTTAAAGCAATAAAATAAAGGCTCATTATTTTATTTTATTAAAAAAAATCTATTTAATATTTTTTGTAGTATTTAAAAAATATATTTTTTCAAAAATATTTTTTCATTCTTTAAAAAAAAAAAGCTCTTTAAAAATTATCTATTTTTTATATTTTCTAAAATAAAATATTTAAAACTATATATTTATTTATATTAAATATTATTTAAATATTGAACATATACAGTATTTAAAAACTTTAATATGTCCAATGCAAAACAAAAAATGCTATTTAAAAATATTTATCTAAAAATCTAAAAGAATTTGAAAAAATATTACATTTCATATTTGTGTTTTAATATTGAAAAATACATTAAAATATTTAATATATCCAACTCAAACCTCCTTTGTACATTTCTGCCATATGTACATTGACTGACAGTCACCACTGATAAGCTACCACTAAATATTGTAGAAACTTAATTTGCTGTAAAGTTGCTTTGCAATGATTTGTATCGTGCAAAGCGCTGTACAAATAAACTTGACTTGACTTGACTTGACTTGACACACACACACACACATAAATACACTCAATTGAATCAGAAGTTGTCGGTCCACTCAAATAAAACAGATCAATATTTTGAAAGTGTCAAAGAAAGTTGAACCCTTCAGGACCCTGAACATTAATGTATTTAAACCAATATTAGAGTATTAAAACTCCCAAAACATGACATACTCCACATTTAAGTGAGGGTCTGTTCGTCTCTCTGTAAAAAAGTTCTGTTATCATGACATTATCTCATCTGCAAACCATTACTACCCCAGTGCATGTCACTCGCCCTACTTTAGTTAATTGCCATCGGCTGAGAATGGCCTGTCAGCGCATGAGAACAAGCTCTGGTTTTCAGAGAACTGTGACACAGATCTGAAGGCCAAAGCGCTCTCATATAGACCTGTAAGTCAATACTCATCAGGGTCTCGAAGCGTTAATGGAGTGGGATTGAGACGACGGGTCTGTCTGACCCCGAGCAGAGTACGTCAATGGTGCTTTTGGACTTCAACGACTCTGGAGGATCCACATGAGGAAAACAGAGGTAGAAAACTAGATTAAATGCAGAAAAGACTTGGACATGCAACTGAACTAGAGCATTAATTTCTTCTCATCATTCAGATCCAGCTCTCTGACACATCATCAGTTGTAATTAGAGTCACGAGAACAACGAGATGAGTAAAGTTTGTAATGTTGGCTTGATAGAGTCTTGTTTGAAAGTTTGAAACAACTTTGATAAAGTGTGACCACTTTACTCAAAGTCAATATCCTGTTGTAGCACATTACTGAAATGTTAAAGCAAGTTGCTAACATGATTTAGCATGCTGCTAAGATGTTTTACCACATTGGTAGCATGATTTAATATGTTGTTAGCCTGATTTAGCACATTGTTAACATGTTTTCACATGATGCTAGCATGATTTAACAAGTTTTAGCATGTTGCTAGAATGATTTAACATGCTATCATGTTTTAGCATGTTGCTAGCATGTTTTAACTTGTAAGCATGATTGAACACATTGCAGGCATATTTAACATGTTAACATGATTTAGCACATTGCTAACATGAATTAGCATGTTGCTAGCATGATTTAACATGTTATCATGTTTTAGCATGTTGCTAGCATGTTTTAACATGTAAGCATGATTGAACATTGCAGGCATGTTTGAACATATTAACATGATTTAACACATTGCTAACATCATTTAACATGTTTTAACATGTTGCTAGCATGATTTAACACCTTGATGGCATGTTTGGCACATTCTTACCTTGATTTAACACCTTGCTAACATGTTTTAACATGTTGCTAACACGATTTAACACATTGCTAACATGATTTAGCATGCTGCTAGGATGTTTTAGCACATTGGTAGCATGATTTAATATGTTGTTAGCCTGATTTAACACATTGCTAACATGGTTTAACATGTTGCTAGCATGATTTAACACCTTGATGGCATGTTTAGCACGTTCTTACCATGATTTAACATCTTGCTAACATGTTTTAACATGTTGAAAGCATGTTTTAGCATGTTGCTAACATGATTATCACATTGCTAACATGATTGAATACTGTGACGAGTGGGGCGGGGCCGAGAGCCGTGGGAACAGAGCGAGGCCGGTGGAGTAATTGCTAATGCGCGACACCTGCGCCACTCACCGGTCTCGAGACCCACGGAGGCGCTCCGGAAGGATAAAAGAAGGAGTGACAACAGTGTTGGACGAGAGAGGACCAGGCCTGGACTTTATTTTGTGTTTTGTGTGCGGCAGTCGTCCGCGAGGGGCTGCCGCTTTACTTTCGTTTTGTGTTTGTTTATTTTATTAAAGTCTTTCTTTAAATGTTCACCGGTTCCCGCCTCCTTCTTCCCGAACTACGAACGTTTGTTACAAATACATTTTAGCATGTTGCCAGCATGATTTAGCATGAATTAACATGTTGCTAACATGATTTAGCATGTTGTCCTAGGATAGTTGTTAACCTTTGTCAAGTCAAGTCAAGTCAAGTCACCTTTATTTATATAGCGCTTTTAACAATACAGATTGTGTCAAAGCAACTGAACAACATTAATTAGGAAAATAGTGTCAATAATGCAAAATGACAATAGTAAACACTAATTTTTACCCTAACCCTAACCCTTTGTCAAGCCATCATAATCACTTCAGTTGTTGGAACAAGCAGCACAGATCTAATTTAATTTAATTTATAATTTATGCATTTAGCAGACACTTTTATCCAAAGCGACTTACAGTGCATTCAAGCTACAATTTTTTTTACCAGTATGTGTGTTCCCTGGGAATCGAACCCACGACCTTTTGCACTGATGACAATTTCAAAAAATAGACTATTAGTGATGAAAAGAGACAAAACAAGAAGAGATGTTGAGAACGTTGGGAGAGAAACACCATTGCCCTTCATTTCATGTGCACATTCGGTCCATTGGTTTCCACTAAGACGGTCACACACTCTGGAAGAAAGAAGAGCTTTGGCGAAACAACAACAACATGAAAGCAAAGAGCGAAGAGCTTGCCTTCTAGATTATTGACTCAGAAAGCCACGTCTCATGTGATCTGCAGAAACTCTCACGGATTTATATTATGACAGAGACAGAGAACAGCACAGGAACTGCAACTGGAGACTCTGAGGGAAACGTTTATTGCTCAGAGGTTCCTGTAGGTCAAGTGGTAGAGCATGTCGCCCGCAACGCCGAGGTCAAGGGTTAAATTTCGCAGAGAACGCACGCTAATAAATGCACTGCAAGTCACTTCGGATAAAAGCATCTGCCAAAGGAATCCATGTAAACGTACGTTTCCCTTTCAAGGCTGGAGAGATGAAATGTTTCCAGTGATGTTTCACTCAAACATCAACATTGTCCCAGATGTTTCTCCTCAATGTTCTTAGATTTGGAGAAAAGAAGGAATAAAAAGAGACACAAACATAATAAAATAACAATGAGTTAATACTGAGATCTCCAACCACTGATTGCAAATGTCTTAGCACATCTGTGATCTCTTCTGAAATCTAAGGAGAAACATCTTCAAAGGTTTCCCGTTTCATCTCACGTCTGTCTAGAAGATACAAAGAAGATTGGAGGCAAATTTGAGCAAGGTTTGAGAGTTTAGACTAGTAGTAAAATACCTTTTTAAGTGAACGAGGGTGATGGTTTTCTTGAAGATGCTGCGTCAGCTGCACAGTTACAGTAAGATCTTTATCACGCTCATAAAAGAGTTGTTAACCGTGATTCATAGATGACTCCCAAACAGCAGGACTGGATCCGTCAGCGCTGGGAACCTGAACAGGATGTAGCCTTGATCTGCTGAATCATCACAACATCTAAACAACTGAATCAGCAGAGAGACTTTTACTGGAAAAGCTCTTAGAGTTTATAAAGAGATGGAGGCTTTACACGGGAGAGAACAAGAGGGGCTTATACAATTTTTCATTGTTTGGCACCCGGATCTAGACTGTCACTTCCACCCGTACAGTCTTAAAAATAAAGGTTTCAAAAGGGGGGATTTATTGCAGTGATTCCATAGAAGAACCATTTTGGGTTCCTCAAAGAACCTTTCAGTAATTTGCTCTTAAAATAACCATTTTTTTGTGTTAGTGTGAAGAACATTTCAATGCTTTGGTGCTCTTCAGTCATTTTTAATGGAAAAATGTTATGTTTTGGTTTTTGACCATTTTTTACTTCATCGGTATGGTACGAAACTTGGTAAAGGTTTTGGCATTTATCGTGTGAACACACACACACACACACACACACACACACACACACACACAAGGTTCGAAAAGGTTAAACGGTCCTGAAAAAATAGTCAATGTACTATTTGCTGCATTGGAAACAAATGGGAAGCGAATTTCATCTAATGGAAACGTTTGGTACTGTGCCCAAACAAAATCATACTGAAAGTTCGATTTTTGCAATATCAACCTCAAATTTGAAACACAACTTGTTTTGATTTATGGTTTTGATTTTCTCCCAGTTGTAGAGCATATGTTTTGGAAAATATTTCATATAAAAATTGAAAATAGTATTTTTGTGCATTTTTCATAACAATAAAGCAATTTCTATAACTTTTTTTTGTATTTCACTTTTTAATTTATTTTACTTTTTTCACTACAGCAATAATTTGCCAAACTTAACTCTGTGCTCCGAAGCATTCAAAATTACGACAGTTTAAGTGGGAAATTTAATTTCAGGTCTATGCTCAAAAAGTGGTTAACAGATATTTAATGGATTATAACAGGGGTGTCCAAACCTTTTTTGAAGGGGGCCAGATTCGATGTTGTGGACACTCCTGGATCTGCTCACTGGATCTCACAGCGCTGTTCAGTGGTCACATTAGCAAGACCAGTCAGCGAGTTAACTCATTTGTTTTGAGCTCGCTCTGCGCCATCCTTCAAACAAGTAGAGCTCTTCTGCTTTTGGTGCGTTTAGGAATTCTCATGTGCTAAAGAAATGGCAGCACTTATGAGTTACCAAATTGTCACTCACGTTTTACTGCTAAATCTAGCCTAAAATCTAGTGCTGTCACCTTGTGAAACTGCATGATTTGGGCCTTATTTGGCCCGTGGGCCGGACTTTGGACACCCCTGGATTATTACTACTGCATTAATAAAATGTAATGCCGTAAAATCCCCTAAAAATACAAAATATTAAATAAAAAACATTATTGACCTAAATAGTATACTACTATAATACAGTAGATTTATTTCATTGAAAAAAAAACAAACATCATTTTTGACCACAACGCAAGGGTTAATAATTTAAAGAAACATTTTCCATTATGAAGAACCTTGTGCAATGGAAAGATTCCGTGAATTTTCTTCATGGAACCATCAATGCCAATAAAGAACCTTTGTTTTTCAGAGTACAGGTAAGAAATCTCTCTCTCTTGTATCTCACAGACAGCAGTAAGATGAAATGGAAGACATGCATTTTGCTTCTAAGATGTTCCCTCCTGGGAAAAAGTGTCCAATAACCTCACACGTCTCCTCTAGAGTTTCAGAAGAGATCTCAACAATGTCTGAAACTCTGCTCTTAACTTTGTAGCTCTGTGACAACTATTTGGATTGATGGGATTTGATCCCTCAATCTACTCCACAGATACACTCTGATTGGCAACCCAGTGGGAAACAATGAAGCGACGGTCAAGTTCAGGAAGGTTTCCCGTCTTTCATGAAGAAGGAGATCCGCCCCAGGAGAGAGTTCACACTACTCTGTCGGCGCTCACACTGCACTTAAAATGGCTCCGAGACATTTCACACGTCTACTGATAAGTGAAAACCAAGCCACTTCCACTTTACCCCTTCTAAACCTGGACTCAGAGAATATGCAGGGCTTTTAAAATCAATCCACACTACAGTTTCCCTCATAAAAAAAAACAACCTCTCCTATTAAAAACGCTGAACCCTCACCTCACAGCTCCATATAGGAGGCCTGGCTGCTTCTTACAGGAGTCAATTCTGGTTGTTTTGTATGTAGACATTATTTACACTGAAAAAGTTGGTGCAAGAACAATTTTCACTCAGCTAGTAAATTTCACAAACAATTACAAAAAAAAAAAAAAAAATAGGCAAGTAAGTGTTTTCTTGTAAAATGTACTTCAGTCATTTGTTTTATTTACAACTTCGAAAAATAATTTTTAGTGTACTCACCCTCATCGTGTTCCAAACATATATACTGTATTTTATCTGTACAACATGAGGAAAATATTTTAAGGCCTTTTTCTGGCAACAAAAGTTCATAATGACCAGCAGACATCAAGAGATTTTGTCAAAAATATATTCTAAGTCTTCAGAAGTAAGAAAATAGTTTTGTGTATGAATGATATATGAACAAACCCCTCTGTAAAAACCTTCAAAATATAGAGGGGAATAAAACTGCTAAGTTTGGTGTATGTAAGTGCTGCTGAAGTGGAGGAAAAACCTTTAATGAAATCTACAGATGCAAATAGATAAATACAATAAATAAATAAAAAACACTTAAACGTGTATTTTGGATGTTTTCTTTCCACTAGTCTGAAAGAAGACAAGTTATGGAAGCAAAATAACCCAAATCTCAAAATAGTTTTTTCCTGTAGTGTCTTGCCTTCAATCATCAAAAATGCAGAACATGTTTTAAAAACAAACCAGTGAAGGAATCTTCACCAGCTCGACCTGTGTGGTATAAAGTCAGGATTATTCGGAGGTTTTTATCTTCTCACCTGTGGTCCGTATGGAACGAGCACATGCTCTCGCTGACAGTAAACACTCGTTGTATGCGCAAAACATCAGGCTCTGGGAGAGATTAGGAGCAACTGGACTAAAACAATTCCGGAGGGGAGGAAGAGTGTGTTTACATCCACCATGCAACGCTCCTGCTGGGAACAGAACACTTCCAGAAGCAGAAATGCAGTGAGATTCAGGTCTGGATGGAATCTGCAGACTGTCTTCACATTTTCTCTGCTAATTGCTTGAGAAATCTGTACAATGATTTCAGCACAGTGAAATGTGTTAAACAGAGTGTTACAGGTAGTGGTAAATCGAATCAAATGAGCTAAAATAATTACACTTGCAATGTTGTTTAAAGATTTCAACATGGCGAAATGTGTTAAACAGAATAATTAGTCAGGAAACATATCAAATTACCTAAAATGCACTTGCAACATTTATAAAGGTTGCTGCTCAAACATTTGGTTGGTTGGTTGGGGTTTTTACCCACCTGTTGTTCTGAAGTCAATTTGACCCACATTTGATTTATTTTAATTGCTTGAACTATGAAATTGGAAATTTGTTGAACTATGCATTTCTTCTTAAAATTGGACTTTTTTCTAATTTTTCCTCATTTCTCATTCCTGGAAAAAAAAAAATATATATATATATTGTAGCTTGGCAAAGACTAAAATACATGAGAAATTTAAGAAATTTAAGAAGCAAAATGTACTCTAAATTCAAGACTCGTCTTCTGAATCATCCAGGAAGGATTTGCTGTTTCTTGATCTATTTAAGTTTTTTAAAAAGTCTGTAATAAGATGTTTTTTGTTGCTCATTTTTTGGATCTCAATTAGTATTACAGCACTGCAAATAAGGGTGTACTCACAGGCGTTTTGAACCGCGCCCGAGCGCGTTTGACCCCCAAAGCCCGGTTCGTTTGACTAGTGTGAGCGCTCCGTGCTGCGCTCGGGCGCGGTTCGTTTAGTCGGCCCTGGCCCGGTTGGAAGAGATGGGCCAGAGCACGGTTCGGTTGGGCTCGGGCGTGGTACGCATGCAGTGTGAGCGCTAACCACGCCGGAGCGCGGAACAGATCCTATTTTGTGTGCGCTACTGTCATCATTATTCTATTACTACTACACTACACTTTTCAATAAATTTAATTCAGTCAAGTATATTTAGGTTTATAATGGCTCTGGATCTTACCTTATTGATGAACAGGAAATGTAGTTTGCGAGTAAAGCTGCAAATTATTTCATTAACGTCAGCTGCCTCCATAATAATTTTCTGATACATACAAGTACATACAAGTGAAAATCAAAAAGATAATCGCGCTCGGGCTCGGTTCAAGGCAACCGTGCCTAGTGTGAGTACACTCTTAGTGTAAGAAACCCATTTTACCCTTACAAGGGTTTGAGAACCAGAAATAAAAACAAATAGCAATAAATACTATTTACAACAAGTACAAATAATGTTAGATACTATTTATACTTAGTCATGAAAAAAAATGTAATAAAAAAATTAAGTTAATGTTTTTATTTTGTGTCTTTTATTATAATTTTTTAAATTATAATAATTTTTTTTACATTTATTTTATTTTTTAAGTCTCTGAGAAGGTACAATAGAGATTTCCTGCGTTTACGTGCATCTTTAATGTGTTTTGTAGTGTTAATTGCTGTCGAATTGCATGGAAACCAATGGTTGGTCAATCTGACAAAAACTGTACCCAGATTTTCAGTACAATAGGAGAGTTAATAAACATGCATGCTTTAGTATGAAAAATAAAAATTGCTTAGCAAGCACCACTAATAAAACGTATATGGGCATAAGTCATCATTTCAGGACTTTGTTTACCATTTAAACTGGAAGTTCGAGAATGTTGGTGATATTAATATGATCCTATGATCTAAGACAGACATAAAAGCAATCTTTGGTAACACTTTATTTCGATAGTCCACTTTAGACATTCTATTAACAGTAAGTAACTTTGCAACTACATGTCAACTAGCAGTTAGTACAGTATTAGTAGATTGTCTGCTTAATATCTTCTAACACTTTCTTTGTCAACTTATTCTACTAACCCTAAACCTACCCTAACCGTCTACTCTGAGAGTTAGTAGACATGTAGTTGCAAATTAATGAGAATTACTTGACATGTAGTTGACATGTAGTTACAAAGTTACTTATAGTTAATAGAATGTCTAAAGTGGACTATCGAAATAAAGTGTAACCCAATGTTTTTACACACATGCATCATTGTCCCGTTGTTAAAATGGCATTAACAAAACACTTTGCGATTGATTTACTCATAAAACCCTTCACGCAATGTGCCAAACGTAAATTCCCAATCGCCACGACATTGATACATTTAAATGTTATCGTGCCGAAGGGTTTCCCAACAGCAAGAGTGGCCAATTATCTCAGTTGTTTTCGGCTGGCTCGATCCTTCTCACATGTCATCCATTACTCAACAGTCGCTGTTTTTGGACAAACGGCACAAATATAGCCTTGTGTTTGGCAGATTCGTCATCTCAGAGGCTTTAAACTCAGTTTATTGTGTTTACTATGATGACATATTTTAATAGTTCAATCGTAGACGCCCACAGAACTTTCCGCCCAACAAAAGCGACGTTAGAAGGATTTTCCACTCTGATCTTACATGTCAATACAGTACAGATCATTTGCTGGCTTAGCGAACTGACATATTGTTCCTTTTAAAGATGCGGCTCATATTTGGCCTGGTTTAACTCTGCTGATCTCAGCACGAGCTGCTGAAAGCTGCGCGACAGGCTCCATGCTTCTCATGTAAAGTCTAAAGACGACACAGGCATGTTCTGGGCTTTAGCAGACAGCTGGAGGCGACACAACGTGCCTGAAATCATTCACAGGTTTAGCATTAGAACAGCAGAAACGTCATTTTCCACCTAAAGTGTGTGTCTTCTGAGAATCCTTATTGTTCCCATGTGGGATCTATAAAAGATTTCTCTCCATTGCCCTGTAGCCACAGATGCATTGCTGCACATAATAGCCGAAAGAACATCAGCCGCGCGGTTATAAAAATAGCTGCTCTGTAATGTAAAGTGTTTTGAGATGTTCAGCTTTTGATTGACTGCCAGACGATAAAAACCTGAACAGACTTTTAGATCAACAACCGAAATGAGGATTTTAAATGGTCTGATTGGATTTATATGTAGTTTGGGGGACAGTAAGATTTTTCTGTTTTGAAAGAAATTAATCAGCAAGGATGCGTTAAATTGATCAAAAGTGACCCTAAAAAATTTATAATGTTACAAAAGATTTGTATTTCAAATAAATGCTGTTCGTTTGAACTATTCATCAAAGAATACAGAAAAATAAATGCATCACTGTTTAAACAAAAATAAGCAGAACGACTGTTTTTAATATTGAAAATAATAATATAAAAAGTATTTTGAGAAGCAAATCAGCATATTAGAATGATTTAAAATATTAAAATATATTTAAATAGAAAATAGCTATTTTGAATTGCAATACTATTTTAATATTGTTTTTATTTTAATATTTTAATACTGTATTTTTGATTAAATAAATGCAGTCTTGGTGAGCAGAAGAGAGTTCGGTAACACTTTCTATGAAGCCCGTATTTATAATACATTATAAGGATATTCTTAAGGCATTATAATGAATGCATAATGCATTATAAAAAACCTTCTAATATGTTGTATCCTCTCATGAATATTCATAAGAACAGTTTTAATATATTATAATATTTACTTATATTATTTTTTTCCAATTATGTTAATATATATAAATATTAAATATTATATATAAAATAATATGCACTCGCCTGTGCAAATGTTTCTGCAACAAAGTCAACTTTTGCATTTAATAAAAATAATATTTTTTAGCAATTATATATATATATAAACTCTTTGCAAATGTAAGCAACCTACAGTTGGACTAAAAAACTTTTTGGAATTATTGGCACAATTTAATTGGTATAATTTAACAATTTACTGAACACTGGTGTGAAAATATGCGCTCACCTATGCAAATGTTTCCAAGACAAATTAAACTTTTGCATGTACATTATACCCCAAAGAATTAAGAGTTGGTGTACTATTACTTTTCTAAGGTATAAAATGAAAAAATAAACCACCTCAGTAACCCATAATACCCTATCAAACGAACTGTGTCATTTGCAAGGGCAAACAGCACTCACGTTTCTTCATGTCTGGTGAGTTTGAGATGAATGGCATATAACGTGAGGAATCGAATGCAGCATCTTCAGAGCTTCTGGCACGTAGGTGGGACATCGAGAGACTCACATCACACACTGACGACCGGCTCAACATGCTTCCCGTAACCCCACACCATACGGCTTTATTAGATGGTAAAACTCAGTCAGGAACGGCAAAGCACTCCTGCGGTTTGTGTCTGATTTCAGAGAATTACGCCAACTTCTGATGCTTCAAACATCACAAAGCAATAAAGCACTGGAGGATGTGTGTTACAGTTATTTTATCATGGTAAAGAGACGTAGTTTCAAAGGGACCGTGAGTCTCGTGGCTCATATTGCCGTTATAAATCAACAGCAACAACAGCATTATGATAAAACACACCAATGTTAAATAATTACAGTGATAATTATAAATACAATAAACTTTATGTGAAAGGAAAAATATATACAATAATGTTACAGTTGCAAAACAATGTAGTAACTTGGCACATAAATGTAAAATTGTGAATATTATAAAGACAATAAATGCATATCTCTTGTTGCATGTTTAAAATTACATTAAATATAAAATATTACATATTAAATATTATATTTTTTGCAATTAAATTACATTGCATTAAAGGGGTCATATGATGCGATTTCATTTTTTCCTTTCTTTTTGGAGTGTTACAAGCTCTTGGTGCATAAAGAAGATCTGTAAATTTGCAAAGACTAAAGTCTCAAATCCAAAGAGATATTCTTTATAAAAGTTAAGAGTCAGCCACACCCCCCTAAAACGGCTCGTTCGAACACGCCCCCACATATCTACCTCACTATGTGGGAAGATTTGCATAACGCCGCCCATACATACATACACACACACACACACACACACACACACACAATTATTTTTTAGCAATTAAATTAATATAAATAAAATGATATAAAAATAAGAATTAGAATTATTATTAAGATCTAATATTTATATACAAATTGACTTAATTGCCAGAAGATAATAATATATGATGTGATTAATTTATATACACACACACACACACACACACAAACACCCAAACACACACACACACACACAAACACACACACACACACACACACACACACACACACTTATTATTATAAGTTATGTCACACAAAGTCACATTTATACATTATAGTTACATTTAAGTTACATATATAGAAATATTCATATACAATAAATAATAAAACTTGTATATTAGCTATAAAGCGATATTACATTAATTATTGGCAAATGTAAACAACCTACTGTTCGACTTACAAACTTTTTGGAATTATTGGTGTACCAATTTCTATTACATTTAACTATTTGCTAAACTTTGATGCAGTTTAATTGAAAAACACCCTTTATCAGTAGAGAAATCACTATAATGCACAACTTCTTGTGGCTTATTGCTATGTTAATAATAAAAAAGTAACAAATGTGGCTCATCCAATCAGAATTAAGAGCCAGAACTACACGTTTTATAACAGAGGTTCTCCTATGCTAGTCTACTTTTATAATTCAATACACTTGTTCTGTATGCGCGAGTTTAAGCGTGTCACAGTAATTACTGTTCAATTTGTTCAAGTTCATCTGGTAACGTAACAATCAGCGCCCTCTAATAACTGGTTTCTGCTGTGATTAGTAAGATCAGAAAGCCTCGCGGAATGTGACTGACGTGTGTTCACAGTTCTTTAACGACATGCTAACTGGAGACTGATAGCAGCTGAGGGAAGTGTGACATCTCTGTCCGAGGATTAGGCTCTCAGCTAGCGTCTTTGTTTTAGAGATTAGCTCTCTGACCTCAAACTGCTAAAGCGCATCGCGCTGCGCGATCACGGTCAGGTCTCTAACATGGGGTCCTTTAGCTCCAGCGCTCATTAAAAGGACACACATGACCTCTTCGGCCATCGCTGGAGTCATATGCTGCCTTCAGCTGCTCCTACTGACGAGTTCAGCATTCGTAATTATGATGTGATGTGCGCTGGCGTGATTTTGGTCGGAAAAATCCACCAACCCTGCTGAAAAAACAAGCTAAAACCAGCCTAAGCTGGAATTATTATTATTAGCCTGGCTAGGCTGGTCAAAACCCCTCTAAAACCAGCTATGACCATACTGGATGACCAGCTAACCAGCCTGGGCTGGTTTTAGCTGTTTTTTTTAATAGGGAAGTCCTATCTACTTCAATGAGGAAGGAAATCTCAAAAGCTACTTGCCACACACATTTAAATGACATATTCAAATCTGAAACAAAATCTAACAAGAACTGCCTCATAAATGCTGTTTCTTATGCACAAATAGCGTTAACAAAGCACATATTTGAAGCATGCGCAATGATTGCAGACCAAAGCACGTTTCCCAACACTTGCCTTGTCCAAATACCCACACTTGCGGTCTTTGCACTCGACCACTTGACTACTTATGTATTTCCTGTATTTGGCCCAAGTGTTCAAGTGAGCATGAAGACCACAAGTGTGTGTAGAACTTTTCATTACCTGATGGGACACACTTATAGTAAAAATGCAAATGTGTACAGAGCTTTATTTTTATTTTCAATACTTTGAATTTAAAATAAACTTCTAAATGTCTGTTCAGCAGTCCCTATAACAGATTACACAGTTTAGTAATTGTGCCAATCAGTGGTAAATGTTGAACAATTCAGTGTTCACGTGCTGTATGAGAAGCGGCTTTCTGCGTGCGCACCGAACACAGCGCGCGAGTACTCAGTTTGAAGTACTCGCCTTTAGACAAGTTCTTTCGCATCTTCCTGTGCTTGAATGCTTTAAAATCTCTTGAATGTTTAAACTGGCAAGACGTAAAAACAAGTGCAAATGAAAAGCTTTTGTGACGATGCGCAGCAGTGACCTGTCAACTGTAATGTAATGAGTATATCAGACATGCTTTTAGGCGTGAAATATCATAAAAATATTGATGCCTTTTGAATGAGTAACCGGTAGGCACATTGGTAGCACTAGAGGGTGCTTTTAGCATGTGTATAGAGAGGCTTAAACACGCTATAAATTGAATTTAGCATTTATATACATTAAATTATAAGCTGTATATCATTTTTATGATTTTTAATGAAATAAGAATTTTGAATAATGAAAAGGAGTTTGTGTCTGCTTATTCTATTCATCAGTGTTAGAACCATTAAAGGAGAAACTGCATTTTCCGTATTTTATATCTGGGACTGGGTTACAAAATGAAAAATGAAAGGACGCAAAAGTACACCGGAAGCCTCGCACAGTCAAATGACCACCCATAAGTTAAAAATAAGCTGGCATTTGACAAATTTCTCTTTCGTTTCTGTCTCTCTTTTCCTCCTCGTCTAGCTAGCTTGCTTTTCCCTCTGTTTTGACTCTCTAAATAGCCAAAAGTCTATCTTATTATATTACAGACGACATAATCCGTCTCTTTAAGGTTTTGGTTCATGTAGTTGTCAGACAGAAATAGACTCAAATGCTCTCAGATGAATGTGCAAAACAGCTTTTAAGAGGTTTCTGAAATAAAATGAATGTGCTGTGATTTAAGGATGCATTTCTATAAAAAGGTACAGGAGATGTTCAGAAATATGCTCTGCTCAAGATCAGACTTCAGCTTAATTAGGTAATGAATGGGACAAGAAAAGTTGCTCATACATAGAAAAAGTTAGGCATGACTCTGAAAGGGATTGACGGCTTACAAGAGGACATCAACCTCAGTTTTATTTTCTTATTTTACATCTCTTGCATATTTATTATTATACCATTTTCTGAAGATGAATGTTATAAAGTTTTGTGCTTAAACCACAAATAAACACAAACATCCATTGATAATACTTACTGATGCCTGTGCCGTTTTCCCTCCAAAATGATGTCATTTCCTGAAGGATGATGCCATGAAGGAACTGGCTTTTGTCAGCTAAATAAAACAAATGATGGAAAGTGATTCTGAGGTTATTAAACGGGTCATATGATGCTTTTTTAAAGATGGTGAAAATAAATTAAAACAATAAAACCGATTTAGTGTTAAAAGAAAAGTAATAGAATTTCCTTTATTTTTTAATTGTCCAAATAATCCAAATTTCACAATGTACAAATCAGACATTGAAGTGAGTTGCTGTTTTTGTCGCTCTTCTGAGGAAGATGTCATTCCCTTGTTTTGCCAATGTAGCCACACAGAGAAATTTTGTTCAGATTTTTTAAATGTTCATCCAATTTCATTTTGTAAATGACTTTTCTTTCTGTTTTAAAGATGTTTTCTGTGGGTTGTTTGACTACTCAAAAGAAAATATCAGCTGAAAGCATCCAGTCTCTCATACCATTGAAGTGAATGTTAAATATTTGAGAAATGATTGTTGTATCTGATTGTATTAGTCTGTATAGAGTGATAGTCAATGTAAAAAGAGCAAATGTCAGAAGCAGATGAACACAAATCAGCAAGGGTGAAGGTTTGATTTTGACATTAGTGGGACAGACAGCAGACAACAATCCAACTACCCCAACATTTATGATTTCTCATTTATGATTTTTGACCAGTTTCATGTCATCTAAAGTTTATTGCTATGGTAGCCAACGTACTCAGTTCTTTTTTTTTTTATGTTGGCTTTTATATGTTAGTATATTCATCAGACAATAATTACACAATTTTGATTATGTAAAACCAACAAAATTACAGCAGCATCAGAGCGCTGTGTCTTAATCATGATTGTATTAGTCTGTATAGAGTGATAGTCAATGTAAAAAGAGCAAATGTCAGAAGCAGATGAACACAAATCAGCAAGGGTGAAGGTTTGATTTTGACATTAGTGGGACAGACAGCAGACAACAATCCAACTACCCCAACATTTATGATTTCTCATTTATGATTTTTGACCAGTTTCATGTCATCTAAAGTTTATTGCTATGGTAGCCAACGTACTCAGTTCTTTTTTTTTTTATGTTGGCTTTTATATGTTAGTATATTCATCAGACAATAATTACACAATTTTGATTATGTAAAACCAACAAAATTACAGCAGCATCAGAGCGCTGTGTCTTAATCACACTGTACAACATTTTATTTTAATATTAAAAGTGAATTGGATCAATGATGATTCTGACAGAAAACTACTGTTGCTATAGTAACTAACACGCCTTCACACCTTCTGATTGACAAATAAACTGCACATTTCAGGCTTTTTTTATTTTATTATTTTTAGTGTTCTTTGTTTTTTGAAATTTTTATTTTCTTTGCACATTCAGTTTAACAACATAAAGTTAAAGAGTGTAAACTTTATAATTCAGCTGAACTGTACTCGTATGTTTTAAACACTTCAGCTACCTCATATGTTCTTCCTCCGCTCATGTATTAAATAAATGTGATCTATTTTTAGTGCATTTACTTGAACTTCTCAGGTAATATCAATGGTGTGGCCATTTCAGATGCAGCCGAAATTACAACAGTGGTTACATATACATATATTTAATAGTTTGATCTAAATTATTGCTAGAGACAATTTAGTAGTCGCTGGAAATTGGTAGGGACATGTCCTTAGAGTCCCTACTAAATTCTACACCCTTGACTCCACCTTATGTCGTTCTAAAGCTGTATGCATTTCTTTCTTCTGCAGTGTATAAATGTACAAACTATATTTTGAACAAAGCATAATGTAGACAGGAAGTGATAAAGTTTGTGTTTTTGAGCAGCAGTTATTAAATACGTCTGCAGTGAAGCCTCATCATGCAAACGAATGCAAATACAAATCAGTAAATGTTTGACACGTCCGTGTTTGCATTTTAATGATCCTGTGAGGTCTGTGACTTGCATGAACACCCATAAAAGTCCTAATAATGCTAATATATAACTGAATAAGTGGGACGCTTTTAGCTTTCTCAGTCAATTCTTTTGTCATGCATGAGATGAATCAGTGCTACTGAGGTGCAGCTGTTGTTTGGGGGTTTTAGGTGCTGGTTGATTTAACAGGTCAGGTTGATGGTCAGGTCAGAGGGCTGCGTTTCCTCAGCGGGGCACGAGGGCTTTGCACCCTAACTGCCCTGCTGAACCTGCCCCGGGGCAACAATAGTCAGGGATGTGTTTGCATGTACATGCAGAGGCGTAGCAACCAATACAAATTCTTTATGGGAAATAATATTTTTATCAGAAGTAGCATTTAGCTTGACCAGCATGCTTCTGCATCATCGGTTACATCACCAACATGATTTAATTAATATTCATGAGCTATATTTATATGTGATCATGCTTATGTGTGTGCATGTACTCACGTGAGTTTGTGCGCGGCGGAGAGGACGTTTATCAATTCAGAGCATGAATCAAAATTCAACACAAATCTCAGGCTGAACTGTGTGGCCTCAGGCAGACGTAGAAAGGTTTTCCTTCATGACAGAACATGTAACTTCAATGCACTGCGATTTGGACAAACAAGAGGAAGACAAGGAGACAGAATCACATCACTTTTCCTCCATTAAAACTGCTGCATCCATTAAACAAGTTGAGTATATTTTTAAGGGGTCCATTACATCAAATGAGTTACTGATAGTACTAAAACTTGCTAATTCAATGGTATATGAATATGGTATATGGTAATTGTACAGCAGCATGGTAGTACCATGTTTTTTGGACCTTCTGCATCATCGGTTACATCACCAACATTATTTAATTAATATTCATGAGCTATATTTATATGTGATCATGCTTATGTGTGTGCATGTACTCACATGTGTGTTTGTGCGTGGCGGAGAGGACGTTTATCAATTCAGAGCATGAATCAAACTTCAACACAAATCTCAGGCTGAACTGTGTGGCCTCAGGCAGACGTAGAAAGGTTTTCCTCCATGACAGAACATGTAACTTCAATGCACTGCGATTTGGACAAACAAGAGGAAGACAAGGAGACAGAATCACATCACTTTTCCTCCATTAAAACTGCTGCATCCATTAAACAAGTTGAGTATATTTTTAAGGGGTCCATTACATCAAATGAGTTACTGATAGTACTAAAACTTGCTAATTCAATGGTATATGAATATGGTAATTGTACAGCAGCATGGTAGTACCATGTTTTTTGGACCTGTACTACAGTAATACCATTGCATTCTTTGAAGAACCTTGGCGTACCATGAAAACACATTCTGTGGAACTATACTATAGTAATGATAAAATACCATGCTATTACCATGCTTATTAGACATGCACCATGACAGTGCCATGTATTCTTTGAAGCACTTTGGAGTACCATGAAAATGTCTTGGTATATGAATACGGTAGCCGTTTACCATGGTGCTGAATTTCAAAAATAAAAATCATAAAATAAAAAACAAAACATAAAAAAATTATTTCAATCAAAATGACTTAATTATGAAAAACATAAATCGTTTACCATGGTGCTGAATTTCAAAAATAAAAATCATAAAATAAAAAACAAAACATTAAAAAATTATTTCAATCAAAATGACTTAATTATGAAAAACATAAAACTATGTTAATGGACAGACTTGACTGCATTAAATTGAATCATTCCCAGCATAATCACCTCCAGACTGTGGACAATCCATCAGGAGATGGTTACAGTAAGCGAAAGAGTCCAGGGGATCGGCCTCACGCTGCTATAGGGAATCTCACACCTCCTATAGAGGCTTCTGGACCGGAGCAGCGCGAGGCAGAGAGATCATGTGACTGACGCTCATTCTAGGAAATCTTTCATTGAGTCACTCATAGACAGACTGCAATATCTGGAGCAAACAAATCACTCTCCCAGCTAACAGGGAACATTCTCAGAACGTTCTGGCAAGGTTCTCTCAACGTTACGATCAATCATCCATTATCAACATTCTTAACATTAAAAGGACAGTTCACCCAAAAATGAAAATTCTGTCACAATTTATTTGAAAAGAGATATTTTGAAGAATGTTGGTAACCAAACAGTTAACGGTAGCCATTGACTTCTATAGTATGTAAAAAATACTATCAAGTGCCATCAAGTGTTTGGTTACCAACATTATTCAAAATTTCTTCTTTTGTGAGCAAATGATGAGGAAAGAGATTTAACAGAGGAAAGAAACTCATACAGATTTGGAATAACTTGAATGTGAGTAATCTGAGAGACACAGAGTATCCCTTTCATGTTATCTCATCTTTAATAACGTTCTCAGATCCTGAGCACAAAAACATTTATACAACATTCATGGAACTTTTTTCTGAAATGTGTTCTTGGACATTTGTTCAACATTTTTTAAATGTTACTTACTACTTGTTTCAGAATGTTTACAGGAAAGTTGGTCAAATATATTGAGTATGCTGCTTCTTACTCAGTGTCTGAAACAAAACTTGAGCACTAACCTGATAACTTCATCCTCAACACCACTCACGGCCTCAGTCCAGAAGCTTGTAAACACGACTTTGTTTCAGGACTATGGGAGGTTCAGTGTATCTAATTTACGTCAGCACTTGGAGGTTTTAGTATGGATTTTGCCCAAATGTGAAGTATGCAGATGAACACAGTGCTGTGCTGGAAATGTTTATCCGTGCATACTGCATAGGGTTCAACCTGCTGTTTTAGTTAGTTCATCTTAGAAATAAAGCAGGTATTGTGTCAATTTAGTTACATTTTGTGAGGAAATGTAATTTGTTGCACAAGAAATGGTGTCCTCGGGTTGTATTTTGCACATTTGACAAATTTACTAGATTGTCTGGGTTTTCTGTGCATGCAAACACTAGTAATATGCTTTTTTATGAAATATGCAAGCCCTGAACCATGTTGAGCACAAACCTAAACTCATGTTTGGAGGTGCTGCCACCTTGTGGTGGAGAGGAATTATCACGCAAGCCAAGCAATTCATTCTGTAATTATGTACTCACCCCTCATGTCCATATATTTGGGAAAAATGTCTTAGTGTTTATTTTTTGTACATGCAAATAAAGCCTATAGGGTCCAATGTTGTTTGGTTCCCAACATTCTTCAAAATGTCTTCTTTTGTGTTCTGCAGAAAAAAAAGAAAGTCATACGGCTTGTAACAACATGAAGAAGCTCATTAATGATGACACAATTTACAACTTTGGGTAAACTATCCCTTTAAATCTAATGCAACGTCACTTAAAGTTGAAATATATACATAATAATGTATGTTCAATCAGAAGAGATGAAGATGAGAACAAAAACTACAGAGAATTTAAATGTAAAAAATTTGGTCATGGTTTAGGGATTTTGGGAGGAATAAATGTCTACCAAGAAATTAATGCACAGACATAGATACAGTGTTCTAGAATGGCCATCCCAGTCCCCAGATTTGAACATCATCGAAAATCTATGGATTGATTTGAAGAAGGCTGTCCACGCTCAACAGCCATCAAACCTGGCTGAACTTTCATTGGGGTGCCCACATTTGTGCACCTGTGTGTTTTTGTTATGATTCACATTGCATTGTTTCTGTTAATTTCAGAAGTGAAATGTTACGGTCTCCGTAAGGTATAAATTAAATCCAAATGAAGTTGCTGCTTCGATAGCCCAGCAGATTATAAATTGAAATTATTATCATTATCAGGGGTGCCCAAACTTTTGCATAAAATTGTATATATATATATATATAATGTGTTGCTGTGTTTAATAGTAATCTGCGGTGGAAGTGTTTAACCATGTCTAATCTCATGCTCTTCATTGACTCATCTCCCTGTTAACAAAGTATAACTTCACTAGTCACACAATTATTAGTTGTAATGAAAATTAAACAACAACTGATATCAATATAAAATATATATTTATTTAATTTTTTTCCCCACAACAAATATTGGGATGGTTTTTTCACTCTTTGTTTTAGTTTCATAATTTTATGAAAATTCACGTATCGATATTACAACAACCACAAAGATGAAAGTACCACACCTCAACCTGTTGAACTGGAAGCTGCTGTTGCGCCGTTAAATCATATGATCAGGACGCATTCAGCTGATTTCCCCAGTAAAGCTGGATGGATCTGATACAGACGGACAAACCCACTCAAATCCACTGGATCACATCAACAAACTCAACAACACTCCTCAGTTCCAACAAATTCACGAAGCACGAGAATTCAATAGTCTCTAATCCAGGGGTCTCCAAATTCGGTCCTGGAGGGCCGGTGTCCTGCAGAGTTTAGCTCCAACTTGCCTCAACACACCTGCCTGGAAGTTTCTAGTATGCGACATTGATTAGCTGGTTCAGGTGTGTTTGATTAGGGTTGGAGCTGAACTCTGCAGGACACCGGCCCTCAAGGACCGAGTTTGGAGACCCCTGCTTTAATGTGTTACCTTGTGTTACATCAACGAAAAGACGAACTCAAGTCAAAGTTGTAAAGTATGGTTTATACTCACGTGTCCGCGCGTTCGCTTGGTTGCATGTGTTTTTTTACTCGGGTGAACTTGAATATGAGCACTTCCGGGCTGAATAGTTGCCATGCCCATCGCTTGTGCTGAGGGTGTCCAGAAATGCCCAGTCTCGGTAAATTAATCAATCCTCTTTCCAGATAAGTTGGCATTAGGGATGCAACGATTCACTCAACCCACGATTCGATTCACGATTTTGATTTCACGATTCGATTCGATTCACAATTAGTTTTTTTAACAAAATGTGATTTAAGACAAATTATAAATTAAATGTGTCCTTTTATTATTGCTTGGACAAAATACTGTATGTTTCTTTGTGAAATTGAAATATAACACTATAATAATATACTAATATAGCACTTTATAGCACACAAATTATTGCTCTTTTGTTGGTTTTGATTGCTTCTATTGTCCTCATTTGTTAGTTGCTGTGGATAAAAGCGTTTGCTAAATAACCTAATTTAAATATAGGCCTAATGTAAATGTAAATAACAAAACTAAATTGAAATTTTAAAACAAGCCCCAAATCAAATAAATAAGTAACACAAATAAAATAAATCTCTTCATATAAACAAACTAAGGCTCTGTCTTGTGCTCTTTCCATGTAAAATTAGAGGCAACCACTGCATTTTAATCATGATCCAAACAAAGATGCTGCATACATGCAACACGAGCAGTTTTTAATCTAAATTACATTGCATAATTTTGAAATTTGAAGCAAAACAGAATGGTTTGACTTTATTTTTGTGAAACTATGCATAAAAAATATCTGCATGAAACAGAAACAGCAGACGAGCTGAACGAGACGCAGATTCACTCTCCGCCAGCAGGTGAACCGATTTGAATCGTCACATATTTAAATCGATTTTCAACCGACTCGCGGTTAATCGTTACATCCCTAGTTGCCATTATTGTATATTATATGATTTTTCTAACTTGCTTTTTTAAGAGTTTACCGGAGAGCCTCCTAATTAGTGCTGTACTGTGAATCGACACTATACACTCTAAAAAATGCTGGGTTACATACAACCCAGTGCTGGGTAAAATAGGGACAAACCCAGCAATTGGGCTGTTGAAGGTTGGGTTAAACATTTAACCCAACCGCTGGGTCAAAACAGCCCAATTGCTGGGTTTGTCCCTATTTTACCCAGCACTGGGTTGTATTTAACCCAGCATTTTTTAGAGTGTAGAGGTACGAAAATTTCAAAAATTCGATGATAAAGACTAATGAACATTTTACCTGCTTATAAAAGTCCTGACGTGTACGTTTTGCACGGTCATTTAAATTGTTTTAACATGGGGAAAAAAAACAATACATATCTTTGCTCGATAAACCTGCAGATTCCTCAAAAGGACCATTGAAATTTAAAATGCTAGATTCGCGCTTCGTTAACGTGTTCGCTCATACAGTGGTCATCCAGACAACTGACAATGATTTATATCCTAGGTGTCAATTTTTATTACAACAATCAGATTACAGATATCTTTTTATCATATGTGCGGATTAAATATAAAATAAATTTTAAAAAAGTACAAAAATAAAACAAAATTATACAGCAGATTGAAACATCGAGCTCCCCTAATTTTTCTTTGTTGAATAATATAAATTTCACCACTAATTTGACCAAATTTCCCTCTCAGATGCTTTTACTCTTGTGGGAGAAATGCTTAATCTGTCACGGTCAAGGTGTGTGGAGGCAGGCAGGATGACGAGGATCATAGGATCATTTTCATTTTTGGATGAACAATCCTTTTAAGGATTCCTTTATGTGCAAAACTCCTCCCAACACTGAGGGCATTTATAAGGTTTGTGATGCTTAATACCTTTCTGAATGAAACCGTTTCCACGTTTATGGCCAGTGAAACACTTCTCTTCAGTTATGAGATTATGAGGTTTCTGATGCTGATGTTTCTCCTTCATTGTGTTAAATTTTTCACTTTGCTCATTCACGACTGTCAAGTCTGAAAATGAACACAGTAAATAGTCAAAAATCAATTATATTGCAACAAATGTAAAGCAAAAAGAAATGGAACTGAAGCATCTACTATCTTTCTTGTATCAGGTACTACTGACATAGCAGATGAATGTCATGAAAATGTACAAAAATTAAATTAAAGACAATTACCTTATGGAATAATAACATAATCATCATCACTCATGTTGTTCTTCAGCTGTGGTTTCACTGAGCGCATCTTCAGTGGTGTCTAAAAAGTGTAAAAAGTGCAAAAATATTATTTGATTGTATGCCTTAAGGATACATAAAATGCTAGTTAAGAAACCATCCTTAACAAGACTGCATTTGTGTGCTATATCTGCCTTATCACGTTTAACTTAAATTGTTTGTATGTTGATATTTGTTACTACCGTCATCAAAATAGGAACTAAACAAAACAAGATATTCTAAAAGTTTATTAAACTGTTACACACCCTGCGGGGATGAATTAGGAACTGTTGCATATTTATGATTTTGGGTGGAGCTACTGTATGACATCACTGCACGTGAGTGAAAGACTTCACTGAAAGTAAAACTAAACAGATGCCTCTTCAAGCTAAATATTTATTCAGTGACTCCGAATCTTGTGATCGCAGGCGATATTTACTCAGAGGTAAGTGTAAGAGCTTATTTACTAGTTTAAAACTCTGAAATAGTATCAGAATGTTATTACTGATGTAACTTAACTAGCTGTAAAGCGAAGTTTGATGTGTGCTCTCGTGTCACAACTTAAAGACTTTAGAAACAGAAAGTACGTGAATTGCAGGCACAATGAACATAGTCAAATAAAAACAAGTAAAAATCATAAATACATTAAACTAAGTTAAATTACAGTACAGGTAATTTAATGGTGTTTACTATACAGGTTTTTATTTTGCAGTGAGAAATATTTTGTGGACTAAAATGAAAAACACACACCCTTGTTGTCTTTAGAAAGGATTTTGTGTTATGAAATAATGTTGTAATGTTCTATTGCAAATTCCCAGAAACACATATTCAGTTTCAGAATTGTTATTTCTTCTACAGAGATGACAATGAAGTACTTTGTGCTTTGATTTAAAAAATAGCAATTATTAGTTTATCTTTCTACATATAAGTATGTTTTTCAACAAAATTGTCTATTTGTTTTGTTACCTTTATCATTGTATGAGATTAAACACAAGCATGGATATGATCATGAACTGACTTTGTTTTTCGAAAGTGAAAATTTACAAGTTGACCCACAAGTTCGAACAACTTACAAGAGTGAATGATAATGGTGCGTTTCCACTGGCACGTAGCGAGCGAAGCGGAGCGAGCGTTTTCAAATCATCCCTATGGAAGCTGAGTTTAAATGCTCGCGCGGTGCATTATGGGATTGAAAGCGTTGAGTGTCAAAAAGGTTGGGCATTCCTCGACTTTATACAAATATCGAGCGAAAAACGGCGGGTGACAACCAATCACTGTGAAAAGTAGGCAAGGCAAGATTTTGACGTATGTTTCCGAGTGTTTGCTGAACTGGTGGATTAAGCTGGGTACACACAAAAAAAATTGTAAAATGTGAGAGACCACAAACATGAGGACAAAAAAATCCTAGATTTAACCATTTTTCTCCTATAGTGTGTGGTGTGCCGCGATGTGATAAAGACAGCACACCACACACCAACTGATTTTCAACCAGAGTCCCGACTCTAAACACGGGAAATCTCACAAAATCTCTCGAGATTTGAGAATAAACATGGCGGACGATTGGCAGGAAGAAATTGCGATGACTGCATTTGTTATGCTTCTGTCTTCTGTCAGCTTGCTTTCTGATTGGATATTGTTTCGTTTCACGTGATAATCTCCAGATCGTACACGCGTTCGCCCTCGGGGTTCTTCCCACACATCAGGATTTCTGATCGTAAATATTCAACATGTTGAATATTTATGATTCGCGATTGGGGCGCCTCCGACGTTCTTCAGAGCAGATTCAGTCACTCTTAACACACCTCACACCACAGGAAAATCTGATAAGATATGCTTGTGTTCATTTATTTCATATATGATTGTGATGCCTTTTATTTTTGGTTCGTTTTACTCGTGTTCAGTTTGCGAACCGCCGTAAAAAGATGATGAAACACAAACAGGGTGTAAACATTGTTTTCAGAGGCGTGCTCTGCCCTAAGTTTGAAACGCCCCAAAGCAGTGGCGTTTTAGTGTTGCCAGCGGCACTGAATGCAGAATTGACGCTGTAGTGGAAACGCACCGTAAGAATTTAACTGCTAAAGTTCTACCAAACTTGTCATGGCACACAGTTATTGAAGAACTGTACATGCCCATATGGCCAGCCAAACTCCAGGCCACATCAGCCAGCAATATATAAAAAATACTTGGAGCTAATACTATGTTACCATAATTTGTCTTTTCAGTCATGGCATCCTCCAGTAGTTTTCTAAATGAGGAGCTCCAGTGCTCCATCTGTCTGGATGTGTTCACTGATCCAGTCACCACTCCATGTGGACACAACTTCTGCAGAACCTGCCTGAACAAGTGCTGGACAAACACACAGACCTGCTTCTGTCCACTCTGTAAAGAAAAGTTCAGCAGAAGACCTGATCTCAAGATTAATACAACACTGAGAGAGGTTGTGCAACACTTTAAAGGTGAAATAAGTATTTTTTTATGTAAATAATAATAATTCTCTTAACCAAGTTTTAGTATTCATTGACTACTATTAGTATGCCATTCATGAGTTTATCTATCTAAAAAGTGTAAACATTGAGACTCTCAAACACCATCAAAACATTTAGAGTAGTCAGCTCAGATCTGCCAATCTCTTTCCAACTCTCCCTATAGCAAGATGTTTGGGGTGTGGCTTATATAGCAGGTGGATCCAGAGGTACTTTAGTAGGTGTGGGACCATGACATGCCACATGGGAAAAGATGTTTAGTTTTGGTTACAGGAGTGCAAGCCAAAATCCGCTGCATTTAGACCTTATGCAGAGATTATACAGGTCATGACATATGTCAAAGCAAACAGGGCATTGTGATGCAACACACTATAATGGATTCTTCAATACAACAACATCATGCACCCATTCAAAAAGTACTTTGATTGGCAAGTGTAAACAGGTGCAAACGGTTGTGGCGGATCATGTCAAAAAATGTGTCCTGTGCAGATATATTGGATAGGTTTATAATAAAGTGAGATGTTCTCATTTGCTCTAGACCAGGGGTTGCCAGCATTGGTCCTGGGGAGCCACAATCTTGCAGAGTTTTGCTCCAACCTTGACAAAAACTCACCTGCCTGCCTTCTACTAAACCTTAAAGTGGAAGCGAAGCAGTCAGTCAAGTTTACATTATTTAGTAAACTGATTTCCACTTTAATAATATCCAACACTAAACTGTCTAAATCACTAAGTTTTGATCGTAGTATCCCAAACATTGTTTTCATAACGCGAGGCGCAACGAGACGTCAACAAACAATGCTTCATATAATACCATTCATGTCGCATCTTATTGTTATGTCAGACCTTTCAGACATATTTGCATTACACTGGCTCTTTCACCATTTGTGGTATGTATGATATTTTATGTTCACCTGCGAATACAATTAGTTTACCTGCTGTTAACAGGACGCTCCAGTGTTTAACTAATCATTGATCTCCAATCTCAACGATCGGGCTTGTGCTGCTTCCTCGAGAAACTTTATCATTCTTTTATTATTCTTTTACAGTTTATCATTGTTTTAAGCTTTGCCAGTTAAACATTAAAGTGTTTTAAGCCATTCAAGCGCGAGACAGCGCTAAAGAGAACTCCACGATAATTCTTCCATCGTGCAAATTATGGTCATTTTCATCAGTTAAGGCTCGTTAGCATTCGGCCTGCTTTAAATCAGACACAGAGATGCAGTGTGGTAAGATCGCATTTATTTGAATTAATTAATTATATCTTTTATTTGAATTAGCGAGAGAGAGAGAGGGATGAAATTTGCTTGTGTGAACCTGCGTCTGCGCGCCTCTCTCTACAAACAATGAGGCTTAGTTACTTCAAAAACAGCGATTTTACCCCCTCATTGCAGAGAAATATAAAGTTGCGAGTCAGTAGCCTGTCGAAGCTATTTTACTAATAAAAGTTTCCGTGCTGTGTTGTCGTGTGCACTAATGTGTGTGTGTGCGTCTATGAAAGCAGCGTAGCCTACTGCATATAGTTTTAGTTTAGCTATAAACCCGAGCCCGACCCGAACCCGAAGCTATTGATTAAACATTAACCCGAACCCGAAAGTATTTCGGGACCCGTCGGGCTTGGGTCAGGTAGCAGACCTCTAGCGCACACACACTAAAAGCCAGAGATCAGACAGCACGCACGTACCAAATTGAGTCCTCTTTCACATCTTCTTGAGCAAATGCACACAAAATTATGTCAGAATCACTGTCTTGACAAGTATCTACGTAAACACGTATTGTCTCCAACCCGCTCTTCACCCCAAACCAGCAGGTTCATGACTTCTTCCACCTGAAACGGTTATACTGCTCGGTCCCCTCACTGTATCGGCTCAAATGCATTAAAGGGGTCATATGATGCGATTTCAAGTTTTCCTTTCTCTTTGGAGTGTTACAAGCTCTTGGTGCATAAAGAAGATCTGTAAAGTTGCAAAGACTAAGGTCTCAAATCCAAAGAGATATTCTTTATAAAAGTTAAGAGTCAACCACGCCTACCTAAAACGGCTCGTTCTAAAACGCCCCCACATATCTACATCACGATGTGGGAAGATTTGCATAACGTCGCCCAAAAGTTCACGCAAAGAAATAAGGCGTAACTTTTATTCTCGCTGTAGTATTGCTGTTGCCGCGGCCGCCATGTCGTGAAGGCACTGTGTGTTTCGTTGTGAAAGCGAAACTACTTTGGTTGGCCTTCCAAAAGAGGACGATATCCGCTTCGTCATGCCTAGAGCTGATCTGTGCTGGTCGCTGAGGAAATACATCAACTTAGTGCTGTGGATCACCGGATATGCTTTCACCGTTTTCACCGCTCCTTCACCCTGTTTCGTTAAACTACTTTGTTTGGTCTTCCAAAAGGGGACACGACTAGAAATAAGTAGTTAAGTTGTATAAGTTGTAT
>NW_015647963.1:281630-282074 GCF_001515625.1 Sinocyclocheilus rhinocerous
GCCATGTTGTGAAGGCGCTGTGTGTTTCATTGTGAAAGCGAAACTACTTTTTTTGGTCTTCCAAAAGAGGACGATATCCGCTTCTTCATGCCTAGAGCTGATCTGTGCTGGTCGCTGAGGAAATACATCAACTTCGTGCTGTGGATCGCCGGATCGGCTTTCACCGTGGCCGAAGCGGAGTCCAGCCCGGGGTCGTCACATGTGGTTGCCGCAAGCCCGCCGGACGCTCCTTCGTCGAATCCGCAGGCCACGCCGTTCTCAAGCCCGCCCGCCTCAGCTCACTCAAGCCAGCCTCCACTCACTCTAGGCCTCCGCTCACTCAAGGCCGCGGTGTGTGACGCTGTTTCGTTGTGAAAGCGAAACTACTTTGTTTGGCCTTCCAAAAGAGGACACAACTAGAAATCAGTGGTTAAGTTGTATTTACAACACTGTTCCAGAACAGTT
>NW_015647963.1:282310-284141 GCF_001515625.1 Sinocyclocheilus rhinocerous
ATTCGGCCAATCACAATGCATTGGATAGCTGGCCAATCACAGCACACCTCGCTTTTTCAGACCGATGAGCTTTGTAAAAATCGACGTGTTTCAGAAAGGCGGGGCATAGAGGAGAAACAATAATGTACAGTATGTGGAAAATAATGTGTTTTTTTAACCTTAAACCGCATAAACACATTTCATTACACCAAATACACCAAATAATGTTCTTTTTAGCAACATCATATGACCCCTTTAAGCAATTGGACTTCTTATGGGCTCAACAGTCCTTTTAAGTTCATCTTCCTCAATTTCAAAACAAGCGTGTGTTCAAAAAGTAAAGAAATGCTTATATTACTTCACTGGCCAACAGAGCGAACCAATTATTATATGAAGCATTGTTTGTTTACGTCACGTTGCGCCTCACGTTATGAAAACAATGTTTGGGATACTACGATCAAAAGTTAGTGATTTAGACAGTTTAGTGTTGGATATTCATGCAATTATGGTGAAACCCAAATACATTTGTGTGTTAAAATAACATTTATGTGTTCAAAAAGTAAGTAAATGCTTATATTACTTCACTGGCCAATGGAGCGAACCAACCCCGTTACGTCACACGCTGTGGAATCGCAAGATGGCGGTGCCCTTGCTTCAAAAGCTATAACAAAATATCCTTTTTTCTTTTAAACGGTTACATTAATCGTGTTTTGTTATACTGTATATTTTTTGATTAAAGTGGAAATCAGTTTACTAAATAATTTAAACTTGACTGACTGCTTCACTTCCACTTTAAACCTCGATTAGCTGGTTCAGGTGTGTTTTATTAGAGTTGGAGCGAAACTCTGCAGGACTGTCCCCTTTTCCAAATATCCACACTTGTGGTCTTGGCCAATTGAGAGCGCGTGCGCGCGACAGGAAGTAAGTGCGCAAGACTGTCCCAGGCAGTGTTGCCAACTTAGCAATTTTGTTGCTAGATTTAGCAACTTTTCAGACTACCCTAGCAACTTTTTCTTCCAAAAGCACCTAGCAACAAATTTAGCTATTTAAAAAAAATTTTTGGCCAACATTTAGCAACTTTTGAGAAGTGACTCAAACGATAAAAAAGGCACACATTTTCCATCTAAATTACACAAAAAGAGGAAACCAAAGGTGCCTAGCAGTACACAATTCACATGAATTAAGTTGGCTGCTATTAGCAATTGTTTAATTTAATAATAATAATAATAATTGAATAATTGTTCATTTATGATACACCTTGTTAGTAGCTTGTACTTGAGATTGTTGATCAGTTGATCAAGAAAAATATCTAGAAAACAGTGTTGCCAACTTAGCAATTTTGTTGCTAGATTTAGCAACTTTTCAGACTACCCTAGCAACTTTTTCTTCCAAAAGCACCTAGCAACAAATTTAGCTATTTAAAAAAAATTTTTGGCCAACATTTAGCAACTTTTGAGAAGTGACTCAAACGATAAAAAAGGCACACATTTTCCATCTAAATTACACAAAAAGAGGAAACCAAAGGTGCCTAGCAGTTCACAATTCACATGAATTAAGTTGGCTATTATTAGCAATTGTTTAATTTAATAATAATAATAATAATTGAATAATTGTTCATTTATGATACACCTTGTTAGTAGCTTGTACTTGAGTTTGTTGATCAGTGCACGGTAAGAAAAATATCTTAAAAAAAATGAAAAAGGTAGTAATTTTCCAGGACATTATCCGTTATCCTATATTATGCATTTATATTTTTTATAAACACATCTAAATTAACATATATACATTTGTTTATATTTTTTGCTGAGATTTGATGCAGTGACACAATTTTGCATCGTGATTACGCAATGAC
>NW_015647963.1:284214-289125 GCF_001515625.1 Sinocyclocheilus rhinocerous
GAGAGGTCACGGAAACCTTTCCAATGTATGTTAAAAATTAATAACAGTTAGATATTACATATAATTTGGAACTAAAACAAAGAGTTGCATGTTTTATTGGTGCAAATGAGTTGTGGTGATAATTTGTACAACATTTGCAACTGCTTTTTATCACTTAATTAGAAGCACCACAAAATTAAATAGTGTCATCTGTTACAGGGACTACTGAACAGATATTTAGAAGCTGATTTTAAAAGGCAAAGTATTGAAAATAAAAATAAAACTCTGTAAAAATTAGCATTATTTACAACACTATAAGTGTGTCCTATCAGGTAATGAAAAATTCTACACATACTTGTGGTCTTCATGCTCACTTGAACACTTGGACCAAATACAGGAAATACATCATATAAGTAGTCAATTGGTCAAGTGCAAAGATCGCAAGTGCAGGTATTTGGACAAGGGGTGTGGCTCTTCAGGGCTGACACTGGCCACGCCTGCTCTAGACAGCGTTAGCCTTCTCAGTTGCTTAAGCTTCTCACACAGCACATAGGAACACAGCTAAAAGTATCCCAATATGTTGGACCTTTTATTGAAAGTAGCCTACTTTTACCTGAGACATGCCTTCGCAACACCCGTATGAGCTGTGTTTGTGATGCTTGAGTTGGGGGAGGCACGACTTGTGAAATTTTTTTCACAAAAACATTTGCAAGGTTGTTTGAAAATATGCTTTATTTTTGTAAATTCGCTAAGTGACACTTGTGTCGCAGAAAAAACATACTTCAGCTTAAAGGAGAAGCTCAATCCAGAAAGATCTGAGGGGTTCTGTGACTTCTGTGATGAAAGAAAGCAGAAAGCCGTGAAGTCCTGCCTGACGTGTCAAAGCTCTTACTGTGAGACTCACCTGGAGCCTCATCTTAGACTCCCACGTCTAAAGAAACACACACTGATCAACGCTGTGGAAAATCTGGAGGATTATATATGCCAGAAACACGAGAGACCTCTGGAGCTGTTCTGCAGAGATGATCAGACGTGTGTGTGTCTGTCCTGCACTGAAGGAGACCACAGGACTCACAACACTGTTCCTATAGAGGAGGAGAGTCAAGAGAAGAAGGCAAGAGATACAAACAAAACACTATAAAGATCCCATGAAATACATCTTTCCTGTGTGTTGACATGTTAAAGAACATGTCCCTTTTAAAAATCCAAAAGTATTTCACTACATCTGTTAAAAGCTGATTTTGTGAATTTTGTTACCCAGCATATGTTACCCTTAAAAATGTCAGACATGGACTAAAAGATACAAAACAACCAGCTCATGTTGTCTTTAAATGGTTTTCAAAATCAATATTCAAATAAGACTTTTATCAGAAGATGGAAAGCTAAATTCAGTCATAAATGTGTTCTTCTGTTTATGCAGAATCAGCTGGATAAGAAAAAGACAGATGTGCAACAGATGATCCAGGACAGAATGAAGAAGATTCAAGAAATCCAGCACTCAGTAGAGCTGAGAAAAGTGAGTGGAAGTTAAGACAATGTAAAATTGACTATGCATTATAATACACTGCTCAAAAAATTAAGGGAACACTTAAATCACACATTGGATGTCAGTTAATGGAAGGGAGGAAAATGTTCTGCAACGTAAGATCACCTGGGCCGACATCTGGAAAGCAGACTTCTATAATATCAAGTTCTTAGTCCAAACTGCCTACGATGTCCTACCAAGTCCAGCAAACTTCCATGTCTGGGGCAAAGTCGAGACACCTGTCTCTTTTGTTCAGGAAGGGGAGTCCTTGGAACCTTAGTAGCTTAGTAGGGAGTCCAGGAACCTTAGTAGCTGCTCAAAAGCCCTTGGAGATGGATGCTATCGCTGGCGCCACGACCAGGTGCTTAAGGCAGTTGCTGAGAGCAAAGGCACAGCCATCAATTCCATCAAGGTCCACCACAAGCCAAAGACCACCAAGCTTCTCAGAGCTGGAACGAAAGCCCATTCACAACCGAGATCAAAGTCTGGCCTCCTCACTACTGCTGCTGACTGGCAACTGGAGGTGGATCTTGGCAGATCCTAACCAGAATAATAACCACACAGCTTCGTCTAGACAGGATTAATGTCGCAGATTCCACCAAGCAATTGCTCTTGCTGGAGCGCACTGTGCCTTGGGAAGAGCACATGGACGAGGCCAGTGAGAGGAAGTGTGCCAAGTACCAGGAGATAGTTGAAGAATGCAGAAGGCAGGGCTGGCAAACTCACTGAGAGCCTCTGGAGGTGGGCTGCAGAGGATTTGCTGGGCGATCGCTCTGCAAAGTGTTTCACCAGTGGCATTCCGTCCATATAAGCTGCGAATGCTCCACATACCCAGGCCATCTGAGAGAATGAATTTGTGGGTTAATTAATAAAAACTTGATTTGATCCCTTGTTATTTGAGATGTAACTTTAAGCTTAATAAAGTGTTGGGAATAAGTACGTCAAATTATGACAAGTAATTTTCTGTAAATCTGTGCCAGTTATAAAAGCTTAAGGGCAAGTGGATTCACAGCAGCTTTGGCGCCTGCGCTCTATTGCTGTGACTCGTCAAGATTATAGCGCATTCTCAGTGGTTTGCTGGCATGCGTGTGATTTGATGCACGAGGTAAGCTTTCTGCGAAACGCTCGCCCAAGAGGAAAAATGCGCTATTGCTGCCAGATCTGGATTGCCGAAAATCACATTGTTTGATGCAAAACCATTTTGACTAAATCAAATAAAAAACATAGTAACTATATTTTCATACTTTCTTAAGCAAAAAATTTGGAAAGTGCACTGAAAACAAATCTTCCCACATTTTAGGTCATAGACAATATATGTTGAAGATATACAGGTGCATCTCAGTAAATTAGAATGTCGTGGAAAAGTTACTTTATTTCAGTAATTCAACTCAAATTGTGAAACTCGTGTATTAAATAAATTCAATGCACACAGACTGAAGTAGTTTAAGTCTTTGGTTCTTTTAATTGTGATGATTTTGGCTCACATTTAACAAAAACCCACCAATTCACTATCTATATCAGTATAAAAATGACTTACCATATAATCACAATTAAAAGAACCATAGACTTACACTACTTCAGTCTGTGTGCACTGAATTTATTTAATACACGAGTTTCACAATTTGAGTTGAATTACTGAAATAAATGAAATTTTCCAAGACATTCTAATTTATTGAGATGCACCTGTAGGTTATTTAGCAACATGGCTGAGTAAACTAATAAAATTATAAAATATAAAAAAAAAAAAAGTTTATAAATTTCATATAAAATCCCCACCCCCTGAATACTGCGTGTCATTACGTAACAACGTGTAAACGTTATTTAGTGGTTTTTACTTGGAAAACCAACTATATTTTTTTCTAGCATTCGAATAATGGATAAACCTAAAATGATAGAAGAAGGATTGGAGATGAATTTCATTTACAAATAAGGTAGGAAATGCGCATACTTTTAAAACGACACCTGCCACAGTTTTTCTTATTTGTCCTCTGTAATCCCTCTTTGAGTGTATCCTAAAAGCCGATGAGGAGGGAGTAGGGATGGGCGATATGGCCAAAAAAATGTATCACGAAAATTTCTGGTATTTATTGCGATAACGATATCAATGACGATATCCAAACACCAGCCTTTGCATAAATAATTTTCTTCTGTAAAATAGCAGATTATGTTATGTTTAAGTTGTGTTCCAGTAACTGTGCTGAAAAACATCACATTACAACTACACATTTTTAAAAACAGATCAGGTTTAAAATGTAAACACAGATTCTGTATTTATTTATACTCTCATGGTGCAAACAGTGGCAAAAATAGTGCAAACAGCCCTAATAGTTGCAAAAAGTGCAACTGCAAATAAATCCTAATAAAGCAACAAATTACACTAAAGTAACCTGATAAATTAAAGACGTTCACCGTGAAACAGTCAATGACACACTCTTAGAATGTAAAAAAAAATACGTATGTGGAACATGCTACCAACAATTAGATAGTCTAAGTTTTCAACACTCTTGTCTCATGGAACAAATTGTAAAAATAGTGCAAACATTGTATCAAAAAGTAACGATCCCAACTATGTCTTCAGTTAGTTTACAAAACACAAAATGTGTTTTAGTTAGTGCAAAACACACATAACAAATGAAGGGATGCACAAGTACTTTTTCGCTAAACGACTGATGTTAGGGAAATTCACCTTGTGTACCTTCCACCACCTAAGGGGATTGCTTTCACCATCTGCAAGTGGCCCATGCAAGTAGTTGTTTAATTCAGCCTCAGTTTTCTCTGTTTCAGAAACACTGGTCATCTCAGCGACTGGTTTCTTTAAAAAACTTCCAAGACTCTTCCTCTGCCTTTTAGATGCACTCTGAGCTTCTATGGCCTTCTCTTGCTCAAGCATCCGCTGAATCATCTTCTGCCTTGATCCCCATCATGTTGCCGATTCAGTCACAAGTTTGTGTGGAGGAAGGCCAAGTTCTACTTGAGCATCTTTGAGTGCTCACTGCTTTTTCCAGCTGTGCGAAAAAACACTGACAATCTTCTTACAAACTCCCACAGCTCTGTCAATCCTGATATCCCTCATGCTTCTCTCTGCAAAACAACAATAAAATAATACAATAAAAAACAAACAAAAACAAAAAAGTAAAAAGAAAAAGAATGAGAGTTCAGTTAGAATTAAAATAATAGATTAAACTAAAAAAATTATTTAACTTTTTTTTTTTTAATTTAATCTTAAATGCACATAATATATGTGACCCTGGAGCACAAAACCAGTCTTAAATCGCTGGGGTATATTTGTAGCAATAGCCAAAAATACATTGTATGGGTCAAAATTATAGATTTTTCTTCTATGCCAAAAATCATTAGGATATTAAGTAAAGATCATGTTCCATGAAGATATTTTGTAAATTTCCTAC
>NW_015647963.1:298499-306654 GCF_001515625.1 Sinocyclocheilus rhinocerous
CTAGCAATGGCCAAAAATACATCGTTATGGGTGAAAATTATTGATTTTTCTTTTATGCCAAAAATCATTAGGATATTAAGTAAAGATCATGTTCCATGAAGATATTTTGTACATTTCCTACTGTAAATATATCAAAACGAAATTTTTGATTAGTAATATGCTTTGCTAAGAACTTCATTTGGACAACTTTAAAGGCGATTTTCTCAATATTGTTATTTTTTTGCACCCTCAGATTCCAGATATTCAAATAGTTGTATCTCGGCCAAATATTGTCCTATCCTAACAAACCATACATCAATGGAAAGCTTATTTATTCAGCTTTCAGATAATGTATAAATCTCAGTTTCAAAAAACTGACCCTTATGACTGGTTTTGTGGTCCAGGGTCACATATACATATTACCTAATGTAATGATTTCCTGTTCAAAATACTGCATGCAGTTACATTACTAATGCAGAAACAAATACATAAATACAGTAAATATTAAGCTCATGTTTGCTCAGTGTGCATGCATAAAATATACTGACACTAAGAGAGAAAGATTAAACTTACCAATAGCAATGTGTAGACAATGGCCAAAGCAAGACAGTCTTGTCCACATGTTTAGAGTTACTGGTTTTACTATATTGGTTCCACTGTCCGTTGTTAGGCACACCTGTTTCACCTCGTCTAAATTCCATTCTTGAAGAAACTGCTTCAAGCCACTCATGATGTTCTCACCCATGTGGTCATCTGGAAAAAAACTTGTCTGGATGCAACAGCTGTTCAAACTCCAGTCACTCGTTATACAATGGACTGTAAGGCTAATGTACGGCTCACTAGGCTTCTCCACAGGTCTGTAGTTGAGGCATAAAAATCTGCCGTAGACAGTGTTGTTTGTACCCTACCACGGCACTCTTCATACATCGCTGGCAGGGCTGTTTCGGAAAAATACTTCCTTGTAGGCATGTTGTATCTTGGGTCCAGTTTATGGATCATTCGCTTGAACCCTTCTTTTTTGACAGTTTGGAATGGCAACATGTCTTTTGCCAAACAAAACGCCACTGCCTCTGTCAATTCTTTCCACCGTTTACTTTGCTTATCATAAGGAACACAATTAGCAAATGCACTGGCAATTTTCGTCTGAGTAGGAATTTTCTTAGCCTTAGGTCTAACGTTACTTGTAGTCGGTGTCTCCCTCTCCTCGCGAATCTTCAAACTTTCGTCGTACTCTGGTTTGTGTTTGAGATGGTGGAACAAATTGGACGTGTTTCCACTCTTTGTAACCACTGTTTTTCTGCAAACCTTGCATATTACGGTCGTTTGCTCCGCATCTGATTTTCTATAACCAAACCAGTTCCAAATTGTGGAGGTAGCTCCTCGCTTAGCAACAAGCTCCTCTTCAGCCTCACGTCCGCCTTCCGCCATGCTTGTTATCGCTCCGGTCGCGAACGGAACTACGTCATAAACTAGGCTTATCGTTATTATCGCGAGGAGACAAATTTTTATCGTGAGGAGAATTTTTAACGGTATATCACAAACGATAACATATCGCCCATCCCTAGGAGGGGGGATCTTAATCTTAGCACTCAGTATGCCCGGTTGAGAAAGTTACCGCTCGCCACTGGTTTACACTACTAGGCAACACCAGTTAGGCAAAGAGAAAGGCTATCAGATCCACAACCAGAGCCACTGGGAAAGCCACTAGGTGCTTTGGAATAAGAGTGCAGAACCGTGGGCAAACACTGCAGGGCACAGGCTGGGTGTCCTCTGGGATCTCCTCCCAGACCTAGATCAGAGTTCCTGGACAGCCTGTGTGCTACTTGCCGGCTTTGGATGCTCTGATACCTAACAACTCAGAGGTTCTCATTTGGCTTCAGGTCTGGGGATCACAAGGGCCAGTCAAGGGCATCAATGCCTTCATCATCCAGAAACTGCCTTACACTCCGGCCACATGAGGCCGGGCATTGTCATGCACCAGGAGGAACCCAGGGCCATCTGCACCAGTGTAAGGTCTGACCGCAGCTCTGAGGATTTTATCCCAGTACGTAACAGCAGTAAGGGTACCGCTAGAGCACATGGAGATCTGTGCAACCCTCCAAGAATATTCCTCCCCAGACCATTACTGACCCACCGCCAAAACGGTTATGCTGGATGATGGTGCAGGCAGCATAACATTCCCCACGGCATCTCCAGACACTTTCATGTCTGTCACAAGTTCTCAGTCTGAACCTGCTCTCATCTGAGAGAACGGGATGTCAGTGGAGGACCTGCCATTTCTGGTGTTCTCTGGCAAATGCCTATTGAGCTGCACAGTGCTGGTCTGTGAGTGTAGGTCCCACTACAGGATGTTTGGCCCTCATGCCACCCTCATGGAGTCTGTTTCTAACAGTTTGGTCAGAAACATGCACACCAGTAGCCCGCTGGTGGTCATTTTGGAGGGTTCTGGCAGTGCTTCTCCTGTTCATACTTGCACAAAAGAGCAGATACCTGTCCTGATGCTGGGTTGTTTCCCTTCTACAAACCTGTCCAGCTCTCCTCATGTAACGGCCTGTCTCCCGGTATGTCCTCTATGCTCCATGCCAAGAGACAAGGAAGGACAAGGAGAGAGCAAATGTCTGTGGCCATCACCTGCAAAAAAAAAATCCCTTTTGGGGGGTTGTCTTGTTGTTGCCTCTCCAGTGCACATGTTGTCACTTTCATTTCCACCTAAGCAGGAGAAACTGATTCACAATCACTTATGCTTCCTAACTGGACAGATTAATATCCCAGAAGTTTAATTGACTTGGTGTTACACTGTGATGATTACTATCACGGTTCAGGGTGCCTTCTCGGCTCCTCTTGTTGTCTGTGTTGCCCTGTCATTTTCAGCAGCTCGTGGTCTGGGCAATCAGTGCTGATCTTGCAGCGGGAGTGCACAGATCACGAGCTGATCTCCTCTCTCACTACTCCTCTGCATCTGAGTCCTCCATTTATCCCAGGCCGTGACAATTACTTGCTCCCTTAATTTTTTTTAGCAGTGTATTTCAATCTGCTTAATAAAGGTTCTGAATTAAATGGATAAACACATTTCACATTACATGTCTGTAGATGATGAGAGCATTTTCGTTTTTGAGTGAACCCTTTAAATATACAGTACATATAAACATAATAGATGAGCCTGTTAATTGATCTCATTCATTAGAGGAACACAGAGGAAGAGAAATCGGCCAGTGTTGAGCTCTTCACTGATCTGATCCGCTCCATTAAGAGATGTCGGTCTGAGCTACTGAAGATGATGGAGGAACAGCAGAAAGCAGCAGAGAAACAGGCTGAAGATCTCATTAAAGAGCTGCAGCAGGAAATCACTGAGCTGAAGAGGAGAAACACTGAGATGGAGCAGCTCTCACACACTGACGATCATCTGCACCTCCTGCAGGTCTGTCAACATCTGCCTCATCAGAGAGAATTAGGGATGTAACGATGCACCGCAAGCCGGTTGAACATCGATATAAATATGTGATGATTCAAATCGTTTTGAGATGTTAAACGAATTGAGATACATTTGGGGTGGGAGTTTATATGAATGTATCTCTGAGGGGAACTGACTGTCTTTAGGAAAGTTTAGATGGTATTTCCTTTTCATCTCGTCTTTGTATAATGCATATTAAAGTAGTGTTCATTAGCGCAGCACTGCTTTGTTTACAGCGGTAGTCAAGGAAATGCTGTATCGCTGCTGTTCCATAAGCGCCTCCTGCTGTCTTTGTTTCGTGTAGATGTTTTATGTAGTATAGTATCACAAAACTAAAGTCACAGCATTCTGTTTTTGTTTTAAAATGTCAAATTAAACAATCTAATGTAGATTAAAAAGCTGCTCATGCTGCATGTATTCAGCATCTTTGTTTGGATTGTGATTCAAATGCATTGGTTGCCTCTCATTTTGAATGAAAAGACCACAGGCAAAGCCTTTGTTTATATGAAGAGGTTTTTTTGTGTTATTTATTTGATTAGATTTGGGGTTTGTTTTAAAATTTCAATTTAGTTTTGTTATTTGACAATTTCACAAAGAAATGTGCAGCATTTTGTCGAAGCAATAATAAAAGGACACCTTTTCATTTATAATTGGTCTTAAATCTAATTTGGTTGGGGGAAAAAAATCGTGAGAAAATCGTATTGTGAAATCAGTATCGTGAATCGTATCGCATCGTGAGTTGAGTGAATCATTAACATCCCTAGTGAGAATGCAGAATATCATTTGTTAAAATCTGCATGAAATTAAAATTTACAAAATTAATTTTGTTTGCGTCCATTGCTAGTCTTGAGGTGAACAATGTATCCGTGCAAGTTAATCCACTGAAAAAAATCTAAAATATCAAAATCTGAACGTTTGCTTCCGCTCTGGAATGGCATTCCTTCCATAGATATATGTAGATGCCTCATTAGCGACTGCTTCTATGGGCCACTATACGTAAGCCGTCCGCCATATTCGAAGGGTCAACTTGACGTCATTCACCATAACAGTAACATAAGTTTTAGTTAAGTTACTCAAGTAACAATTTTTTAAATAGTTTTAGTTTCAGTTAACTATAACAACCCTGGCACCCTGGAGTCAAAAATCTCTTCAGCAGCACTTACACACACCAAACTTTACAGTTTTATTCCTATCTATATTCTGAAGGGTTTTACAGTGGGGTTTGTTCACCTGATTTTATATGACATTTTATTCATAACAGCATGGTGAAAAAGTATTTTATTTTGGCTGTTGACATTATTTTCTGATTTATGGAATGATTCAAATAGAAATCCAAAATCTCATTTGTAAAATCCTTTAACTCTAATATTTCAACAGTATAAAACAAGAATTATGAACTTTGCAATTATTTTGAGGACGAAAGGTAATATCCATACTTTGGATACCCTAATCACCTGGGGCGGCTTGCCTTAATTGTGTTTGAATGAATGAAGCATCTTGAATTAGCGTAATTAAAAATAGAAAAACAAATTCCATATGTAATAGTCTTCTCTCTCTTGCTGTAGATGTACTCATCTCTGTGCAGTCATCCACACACCAAGAACTGGACTGAGATCAGGATTGACTCTGATGTGAATGTGCTCCCTCTGCATAGAGCTCTGACACAACTGAAGAAAACTCACAAGGCTCTAAATAAAAAACTCAGTCAAACTGGTATGTGAACATCATCAAGTACAGTGTAGAAAAACAGAGAAGTTCTGCCATATTTATCTTTTCTAATATAATTACTGTTTTTACTGCAAAGTCAACAGTCTTGGAATCTCCACTTAAAGGGGTCCTATTATGCTCTTTTACAAAGTCTTGATTTTGTTTTGGGGGTGTACTAGAACATGCTCTCATACTAGGTTGTTCGAAAAACACATTATTTTTCACATATTTTACATTATTACAACACCTCTCTCCCCAGTCTGGCATGAACGAATAGTTCCTGTATCAAATGAAGGCCCCTGGACTCCGCTTCGTCCACGGTGAAAGCCGATCTGGTGATCCACAGCGTGAAGTTGATGTATTTCCTCAGCAACCAGCACGGATCAGCTCCAGGCATGATGAAGCGGATATCGTCCTCTTTGGAAAGGCCTAATAAAGTAGTTTTGCTTTCACAATGAATCACACAGCGCATTCACGACATTGTGGCGGCGGCAACAACAATACTACAGCGAGAATAGCTCCCCTGTTGGACAACATTATTTTGTGAAGCTCAGCCAACTTATTTTACTTCAGAGTGACCGTATCTCTACATATACACAATTTTTGATATGTTTGTACTTTGTCCACACATACAATACAGGCATATATGACCTAGTCATTATGGGCCAGACCTAACAAATATATTGGCTGAAATATATTGTTTGGTACACATACTCATTTTCACACAAAGTAAGAATATGTTCATTTTCGTAAGGTTGGTTTTTGTAACGGCTGGCCATTTTTGGCTGCATTTTTTTATGTAGACATGTCATTTCAGGACATATGTTACGACATCTGCTAAAGATTCATACCAATTCAGTCAGGTCCACTTCGTCAAAGTATAATTATATAGCATACAGTTAGTGTTGCCAGTATGGTTCTGTTCTGGACAAAACTCCCCACGCCTGTCCATGCAGCCATGCTTGGACAGAGCAGGGAGAGCAGCAAGTCAAACCCCCCTGGGGTACAGAACAGATTCAGTATATATATAAATAATTACAATTTACAATTTACATGAGTTGTAGAAAATACAAAATACATGATAGAAAATGCTTGCAATAATGAACTGTATATGAAGAAGAGAGGAGAAAAAAAATCTGATTAGATTACAGGTTCAGTTAGGTGGAGTTGGGGTTGGAGGAGGGAGTTGATTTGCTAACAGCGATGCGATAGAAGAAATGCCGGAGAATGGGAATTTAAATGGACCGCAGTGACAAGTGTCAAAACTGGATTGGTACACGTCAAGAACAGCTGATGCGAGCTTGACTGACGTGGCCTGCCTGAACTAACGCGATGCTTGATTTTTCAACCTTACCAATCATACGATAACAGCATTAAGGAGTTAGGTAGTTTTTGTCAGCAATTAATTGTGTAAAGCATTGACAAATGTTAGGTAGACGTTATCAAATGTATTTTAATGTGCCATAGCTGTTAAAATTAGGTACTCAACACATGGGATAAAATCTACCAAATCTAACAAACTGAGTGCAAATTGTCAAGTTTGAGTAGATTCAATAGGTTTGTTTTCACAGTAAATAGAGATAAAATCAATGTTATCTGAAATATTACAATACAGAATTAGTCACATTATAATGCCATCTGTGTCCACAGGGTTGGGGTGTGTACAGAAGTATGTAGGTACAGTATGACTGACACCAATTTCTTCAATACACTTAAAATAATTTATAATCTGCTTTATAAACATATGAAAATGTTTTGTTGATGAAGTTGATTGATAATGTCTAATCTCTCATCTAGTGGATGTGACTCTGTAAGAGGAAGCGGGACATTAGTCCGAGCCCTGAGGATGGTCTCTGGTCAATGATATCGATTAATCAGAGTCAGTGTATAGCTTGTGATAATCCAGCAGTTGCTTTCTCTCACACAAAGACACCTGAGAAGGTGGGAGTGTTTGTGGATTATGAGGAGGGTCTGGTCTCGTTTTATGACGTGGGCTCCAGCTCTCATATCTACTCTTTCACTGGTCAGACTTTCACTGAAAATCTCTATCCATACTTTGGCCCAGGCCTTAATGATGCAGGTAAAAACTCAAACCCACTTATAATTTCACCGGTCAGTTGAGTGATTTCCCTGAAATATGAAACATATGAAAAGACTAACTATGCATGTGCAGTTTTTTTTAAGGAACAGAATATGAAGAGTTCGGTTCCAAAACGCGATAAACGCCATTTTTTAAAAAAAAACTGAGTTCCTGCCAAAATCAGTATTGTATCTGGTCGGTATTGAAAAGTCATTTTTAAATTTTGCGCAAAATGCGGTATCCGCTGTGTTATTCTGTCATGTTTTCTCCCTATCTTTCCAAACCGCAACAAACGCCAGTCTCCCTTCTCTGCAGAATGCGATACATCCGCTCAACCAATCACAGCGCACCATTCCACGCATTGTAAACAGTAACTGACAAGCTACGCAATATCGCGTTCATAATCACAGATGAATCGCCTTCGATTATGAACGTGATATTGCGTAGCTTGTCAGTGAACAACGGCTCTGTGTATGAAATGCCGCTCCATCTGAAAGCCCGTGATGGAGATTTACTACTAATCACAGAACCAGCTTTACTGACGAGATGCGCATGACAATCGCATGCAATTTATCGTGTAGCCCTAAAAAAAATGAATAATTTTGATGGCATTGATGAACCTGTGGTGGTTTCTGCGGTGGGGAAGAAACGTAAGCTATTAATAAGATTAGTATTGACCAAGTTCAGAGGCTGTCATATGTGGATCAACTTACTTTGTTGTGTATTTTCAACAGTTTCAATATGAAAAATAACTTTTATGTTGATTCAATGGATTTATTGCATTTGGGGAAAAATAATCAGTTTTTATAATAAATCTTTGTAAATCAAAATCTGGATTTGATTTTTTTAATGTTATTATAACCTAAATATGCTATGTGAAAGTTTGAAACAGAAAATAGTGGTTTTCATCTTGCCACTTTCTTGGTAAAGAAAACACA
>NW_015647963.1:306719-308960 GCF_001515625.1 Sinocyclocheilus rhinocerous
ATTTTATAATAAATCTTTGAAAATCAAAATCTGGATTTGAATTTTTAATGTTATTATAACCTAAAGATGCTATGTGAAAGTTTGAAACAGAAAATAGGGGTTTTCATCTTGCCACTTTCTTGGTAAAGAAAACACATTTTTACTCAAATGAATCCAAATGGATTTATAGCGTTTTGGAACCAAACTCTTCATATGCAAATCAAAACCAAAAAAGGCATTCACATTCCAAATGTAAAATTTATTTTCACAATTAGTTTATATTATTGTTATACCATGGTCTGTCTGAATACTTGATTCTGATTGGCTGGCAGGTATGGATTAAAACCGTTTAATGCACAGGTAGTTCCAAGTCAGTTTAATCACTGTTCTATATTAATGCGCTGCTTTAATTGATGCACACAAACACACACATCACTCGCACATAAACACAGTGAGAGAGGTCGGAGATCACAGATCGCGCTGCGCACACACAGAAACTTACATTATATTATATGTATCGCTACATTATATTTCTCAGCAAGGAGGGGGTAAAATCACTGTTTTTGAAGTAACTAAACAGCTTCATTGTTTGTAGAGAGAGACGCGGAGACACCGGTAACTCACACACAGAACTGTCATCTCTCTCTCGATCGATAATTCATTCAAATAAATGTGGTCTTACCGCACTATTTCATCTCTGTATCTGATTTGAAGTGGGCAGAATGCTAGATCTAAAGAGCATTAAACATTAAAATTGTTTAATGCACAGCTAGCCGTGCATTATCCCTTACTTAATTAATGAGTCTGAGTCTAAGAACTATGATCAATAAGGTTCTATTTAAAAAAAAAAATTTGATAAGAAAAGTTTTACAAGTGCACAAAAGGCTATTAATAAAAAAATAATATTTCAGTCCAGTACGATTATCTTCAGGGCTTCTTCAAATAAGGCATCTACCAGCAAAAGCTAACTTTCTAAGTCTATTAATAAATCAATTATACAGTCCACTGACTTTAGCTGGAAAAATGACTCTTTGTTATCGTCTTCTTGCATTATTGACAAACTATTTTCCTGTCTGACACTGTAAAGCTGCTTTGCCACAATCCGTATTGTATAAAGTGCTAAATAAATAAAGGTGACTTGACTATTATATTTCTAACCGATTCAACATTTGTTTGATTTAATTCTTCTTGATGCATAACTTCACTTTTTATATATTCATATTTCATTTTCAGCCTTTCAAACCTGCTATGATTTATTTTTATATAACATTTTTATATAAAATTTTACTTAGTACGCAAAAATACTACATATTACATTTCAAATAAATTTCTTAAGTAAATTTATTTCCTCCCCACCTGTTAACATTGAATTACTTATAAAATTACTTAAAATTAATAAATAAATATTGTGAATTTAATTAAATAACTAATTATGTAACCACTATAACAAAGTATACTCAGTTTAAACTAAATTGCTTGCTATTTAATATGCTAATACACATTGGAAAATAATTTAAACTCATTAACATTTACTCACATAAACATTATTACAGATAAAAAGGATAAGGATAAAACATAGAGTATCTTTTTTTTGTTGACTTGCAACAGTTTTATATTAAGTACTGAATTATGATTTAGTGTTCATGAGTCTTAAATCTAGTAAATATTCTTATAAGACAACTGACAGCATTAGAAGCCTTCGCAATACTTTTTTACTCTGGTTTGACCACAATATCAGTGAATCGATGCACCTGAGTGAGCTGACGTGAGCTGACTTTAAAAGCAACTTTTGAGTAGGGCTGGGTATCGTTAAAATATGTTCGATATCGATACCGATACCTTGACTTCAATACCGGTTCCTGAACGATAATTTTTTCGATACCAATTTTATGAAATCAATTTTAACAAGATTACATTATCTAAAAAAAAAAAAAACTTTTTATTTCTCAGCTTGTTGATGTTTATACAAACTCAAAGACTCATCTCCTGAGCCACTGCACAAAGGAACAATATGTAACCAACAGAATAAATCAGTGCAAATAGTTTTAATACAGCTAAAATAGTCTTCCGTTTACACATCTGTTAGGCTACATTTACACTAGTTAGTAGGGATGTAACGATTAACCGCGAGCCGGTTGAAAATCGATTCAAATATGTGACGATTCAAATCGGTTGAGATGCTAAACAAATCGCGCCGCTATTAGGGGTAGGAGTTTATATGAAGGGGAACTTACTGTCTTTAGAAAAGTTTAGATGGTATTT
>NW_015647963.1:309037-309887 GCF_001515625.1 Sinocyclocheilus rhinocerous
ATTTCGAAATTATACAATCTAATTTAGATTAAAAACTGCTCATGTTGCATGTATGCAGCATCTTTGTTTGGATCAAGATTAGAATGCAGTGGTTGCCTCTAATTTTAAAAGGAAAGAGCACAGACAAAGCCTTATTTTGTTTATATGAAGAGATTTCTTTTATTTGTGTTACTTATGTATTTGTTTTGGGGCTTGTTTTAAAATTTCAATTTAGTTTTGTTATTTACATTTACATTATATTTAAATTTTGTCATTTAGCAGACGCTTTTATCCAAAGCGACTTGCAAATAAGGACAATATAAGCAATCAAAACCAACAAGAAAGCAATAATATGCAAGTGCTATATTAGTATATTATTATAGTTATATTTCAATTTCACAAAGAAATGTGCAGCATTTTGTCCAAGCAATAATAAAAGGACACAAATCTTAAATTTGTGTCCGTCCTTATGTGAGGTCTTAAATCTCATTTTGTAAAAAATAAAAATAAAAATCGCGAATCGAATCGTAAAATCAAAACCGTGAATCGAATCGAATCGTGAGTTGAGTGAATCGTTACATCCCTACTAGTTAGTGTAACATGATTTCTATTTATTTTCCACTGATTTACTGATGAGCATTAGCAGCTTTCAGCGCTGTCTGTCTGTGTTCTCTCTTCCATGATCGCTGCTCTGACTCAGATAATAACATATTTAATTTCAGCAACATTACATGGCCAAAACACACATTAGACGGCAATCGGAAGTTATTACAAACACTCGATGGTGGTTTAAAGTGAGTTTTGAGTAAAAGCGGAATATAAATCTTATTTATTGTCTTATGTAGCATGATGCTACAGTTTGCATGAATGG
>NW_015647963.1:309897-311183 GCF_001515625.1 Sinocyclocheilus rhinocerous
GTGTGTTCGACTTGACGCGGACCGACTGTGCAGACCGATCGGTGTATTACAGTACCACGAGAGCTTAAGAGAGCAGACTGCTCCGTGCGCTTTCGAATCGCTCTCGCGGATGTCAAACACTTGATCTGCGCCGCACCTCTTCTAGTCGAACACACTGGCTAGTGCTGCAGGCTTATTGGCTCACTGACGCTGATGAGATTAACCCCTTAGGTATCGAAATTTGGTACCGAACGACGAGACGTTTTCGATACTCGATGGTATCAAGGCAATTCGGTCGGTGCCTAAAAAGTATCAAACTCGATACCCAGCCCTACTTTTGAGTGATTTTGAAGCATCTTACTTGTATCAGGTACTGACATGGCAGAAAATGATAAAAACACTAAAGGAACAAAATTACCTGATGGAATAGAAACTTCATCCTCATTATTGCTCTGTTGTTCCTCAGCTGCGGTTTCTCTCTTCATCTTCATCATCTTCCTGCAGTCCAGTAGTTTGACTGAGCACATCTTCAGTGGCGTCTGCAGCATCTGCTGTTCTCCAGCATTACAGTCTGAACCCAGAGACTCTGTGGAGGTTTGATCGCTGGATCCATGACTGTCACACACACTCCTGAGCGTCAGTGGAACAGAGTAAAGCGAGGCTGAGCTCTGAGTCCTGTGTGTCTCTGGATCTCTGTTCAGAGTTGATCTCTGACGCTCCAGACTGAATCCGTCCCATCAGTCACACACAACCAGACCTTTTCCAGCTCCTGTAAAAAATAATCATAAATAATATGTTCATTTTTTATATTTTGTTGAGAATCCTTTGCAGGCAATGACTGCCTTAAATCTGGAATTTATGGGCATCACCAAAGACTGGGTTTCCTCCTTTGATATGCTTTGCCAGGCCTTTCACAGATGATGTTGTATGCTTTGGATCATGAGCTGTTCCAAGCCTTCTCTATACTTTTTTCTTCCCATCATTCTGGTACAGGTTCATCTTAATTTACTCCGTCCAAAGAATGCTTTTCCAAAAGTAGTCTGGCTTTTTTAGATGTTTTTTTTTTTGGCAAAGTCTAAGCTGACCTTTCTATTCTTGAGGCTTATGAATGGTTTGCACCTTGTGGTGAACCCTATGTATTTGCTCTTGTGAAGTCTTCTCTTGATAGGGGTAAAGCGTTTTGCATATGCTTCGTTAAATATGAAGCAGTTTTACTCAAGATGCCTTCAAAGTAGATACCAAAGATGATCATAACTAATGTCCATCACATATGCGGACTGATATCTAAAAGTTTTTTTATTTTTATT
>NW_015647963.1:311481-316315 GCF_001515625.1 Sinocyclocheilus rhinocerous
TTGAAATTAATACATGGAAGAAAAATTGTGTGAATATTCCTTTAAAACATTTTTAATAGGCTAATAATTGTATAATGTTTTTCTACAATTAAGTGATTAAGTGAATATTTATTTTTATCATTTAATTGTTTTATTTAAATTTGATAGAAAATGGAATATTTAAAGATGTACATTATACTGTACAAAAGTAATACAAGAGTAATATATTTCTGTTACATGTTAAACCGTACTTTTATTTTGACAGGTTGCCATGAAGTTTCTGTGTGTATACAGTATGTTGATGCTAGTTTTCTTAAATGAAACGGTAAAATTCTCGCGAAGTGACTCTCACAGCAGCTCTGGAGATTACGTTTTTGTGTTAATGCCGTCATATAGTAAAACGCAGAGGCCGAAATTCACGCGAGCGTCACGCTTGCTTCAGTATTTGTGTAGTAAACAAAACCGCGTTTCCGCCATTCATGCATACAGAGGCACGAGTTCGGTACCCAACCCTGTCACCAGTGCGTTCTTTTTTTCTCAGAATGTACAAAACTGTTGATTTGGCCACTCCTAATGTTCCTGCTATCTCTCTGATGGATTTGTTTTGTTTTTGAAGCCTAACAATTGTCTGTTTCACTTCTATGGAGAGATCCTTTGACTGCATGATGTGGGTTCACAGCAACAGGTTCCAAACGCAAATGGCACACTTAGAATCAATTCCAGACCTTTTAATGCTTAATTGATGTAGAAATAATGAAGGAATATCCCACACCTGTCCATGAAACAGCTTTTGAGTCAATTGTCAAATTTACTTATGGTCCCTTGAAAAAGGGGGCGGTACATATTAAAGAGCTGCAATTCCTTAAAAATACCCTCAAATTAAAGCTCAGAGTGTGCACTTTAAGTCCATATTATATAACTGTAACTTGAATAAGTTTTGGTCAAAAGCTAAAATAAAAATTGTGCCTGTGTCTAAAAATATATATGGACCTAACTGTATATTATTGGTAACATTTAGCATTTATCATTCAGGTAAAGGATGAAGTGAATCTTTATCCTGTACAAACCTCTCCGTTCAGTTTGTGGTTTCTCTCCATCAACTTTATCTCCAGAGTCGCCAACTCTTTCTTCAGCTGACAGATTTCTGTGATGAAACCATCAATATTCAGCATGGACAGACTGATTTACAGCACATCACATCCACCTGAGCGCTCATGATCAACACCTAAACACAAACACATCATGAGTACAACATCTACATTGATCAAAAACTTACAAAATTACTATAAACGCTTTAGTTTCATTTTACTGATAGCAGAAATAAGATATTTTAAAAGGCTTTATAAAATCGCCGTTATTTAACACAGCATTCAGTCAGATTTAAGAAATTATGGTTTCCTTTACGTAGGGAGAAGGTTTTCATAGAGAGAAAAACAAAGATGTAAAAACAGAGTAAACACACCGGTGTCTTTCTTTAGTGATTTTAAACAATTTGCAATTCCTTTTGAAAATAATCCGCAATATCATTCCATATATTTTATATAAAGAAGAAATAAGCAAATTACAAACAATAAGACAAATACAATAGAGAATGATACAAATGAAATAAACTCGTTTTTCAGATACAATAGATTTATTTAACACATATACATTTATTTAACATCTTTTGTTGTTTTATTAACATTAAAGGGGTCATATGATGCGATTTCAAGTTTTCCTTTCTCTTTGGAGTGTTACAAGCTCTTGGTGCATAAAGAAGATCTGTAAAGTTGCAAAGACTAAAGTCTCAAATCCAAAGAGATATTCTTTATAAATAAAAAGAGTCAACCACGCCTGCCTAAAACGGCTCGTTCTAACACGCCCCCACACTGTAAACCCGAACAGTACTACTAACTTATAAAGATTAAGAACACTGCAATTAAAGTCTGTTAAATCGTTGATGCAACTTATAGCTTTGTAAAAGTCGACGCGTTTCAGAAAGGCAGGGCATATCGGAGAAATAATAATGTACAGTATGTGGAAAATAATGTGTTTTTTTAACCTTAAACGGCATAAACATATTTCATTACACCAAATACACAAAATAATGTTCTTTTTAGCAACATCATATGACCCCTTTAACAAGACAGACTTTAACAAGACTGCTGTCCCTTTAAGACCAAATGCATGGATGTAATACTGACACATATCCCATTTTCACCCACCTGTTTACGTTCATGGTAAGCCATAACCGTCGGCATTTATGTTAGATACTGCACACGTAGGAAATTTTGAGCTTCGATGTGTATCATTCAGCACAATTCCGCCTTTTTCACTAACTGCAAGTTAATCGATAACTAATTGTGATTGGATGGTAATTTTGTTCTAAGACGAGCTTGGCTACCTTCAACACTACCTAGATAAATACGGAACAAAACATGACTTTTTCTAAAGAAAAATAGAGCTGAAATACGGGACTGCCCCGGGAAAAACGTGACATCTGGTCACCTTAGAACTGCTCCATATTCATGATTATGGGTGGAGCTACAGTATGACATCACTGCAGGTGAGTTAATGAATTCAGTGAAGGTGAAACAAAAAACAGACGAGCTGGAAGCTTTGTCAAACAAGAACCTTTTTATTCAGACACTGACTTTAATCATCACATCTAATATTCACTCACAGGTAAGTGATGGAAATGTAAAAGCTTTTTCAGTAGTTTTTATTTCTGAAATAGTATCTGAATATTATTAAGTATGTCATTCATTTAAAGTCAAGTTTTATATCTGCTGTCATGTCACACAACAGAAACGTAAAGTACTTGAACTGCAGACATATGTCCAAAAACAAGTAAATAAGCATAATTACAAATAGTAGTCTGCTGTAATTACATAATTACAGCAGACTACATTAAATTAAAGAATGGCCATGATACTGCTACAATTAGCCACAAAAAAGAAAGACAAATTTGCTACTAATGTCACCCTTTCTAGCTGTGTTGTGTGTTGTATACAGAAAGAACATTATTTTATGATCTGTTTGATGTAAAGACAGATGTCTCCAGAAGACACTATTTTCAGTACTTTGTTTTTGTCTTCGACAGGACAGAAATGAATATTAAGTTCTTTGATTTTGGTATAAACAGTGGTTAGTTTAACTTATAATTACTTTTATTAGAAGGCTTACTGTATTATTTCCACTCCAAACATAAAATGACCTTATTTTGTTACCTTTAGTTTTTTGTATGAGATAAAACATGGCCATGGACATGATCGTGAAATGACTTTAATTTCAGCTTTTTGAAGAGGAAATAGAAAAGTTAACCAACAAGTTGAACTAGTTTAACAGACTGATAAGAATTTACGTTCTGAATTACAGTCATACCTGTGTAGCCTATAGTTGTTAGTTGTTAAAGAACTTGGAAAGCACCACAAACAGTGCACACAGTCCAAAGCAATTTACCCCAGTTTAACTATCCTGCCAGTGCATGAGATGTGGGTGTCAAAAGTAGCAGATAGATTCAATGAAATCTGTAATTTACGTGTCACTTGGAATATACATATTTTGTCAGAATATACAGCTAGGGCCAACTATTTAAGTGTACCTCAGTATTATCAAAGTTGTTCATCTAAGTAGAGTGGATTGTATATTGTTTGTTTTGTCAGTCATGGCATCCTCCAGTGGTCCACTAAATGAGGAGCTCCAGTGCTCCATCTGTCTGGATGTGTTCACTGATCCAGTCACCACTCCATGTGGACACAACTTCTGCAAAACCTGCCTGAATAAGTGCTGGACAATCACACATACCTGCTTCTGTCCACTCTGTAAAGAAACATTCAGCAGAAGACCTGCTATCAAGATTAATACAACCCTCAGAGAGGTTGTGCAACACTTTAAGGAGAAGCTCAATCAAGAAGAATCTGAGGTGTTGTGTGACTTCTGTGATGAAAGAAAGCAGAAAGCCGTGAAGTCCTGCCTGACGTGTCAAAGCTCTTACTGTGAGACTCACCTGGAGCCTCATCACAGAGTCCCACGTCTAAAGAAACACACACTGATCAGCGCTGTGGAAAATCTGGAGGATTATACTGTATATGCCAGAAACACGAGAGACCTCTGGAGCTGTTCTGCAGAGATGATCAGACGTGTGTGTGTCTGTCCTGCACTGAAGGAGACCACAGGACTCAAACACTTTAAACTCCCATTAAATGTAGTTCCTTTCTCTGTGTTGAAATTGCAAGACTTTTTCAAGGGATTGTCCCTTTCATTTCATTCAGTTTGACTGGACAAACACTTATGTAGGTTTCTTTTCTATAAGATTATATACAGATATAAAATGTACATTGTCTAAAGTAAAAGCACATCAAAATCCTTATTCAAAAACAGACTTCGATGGAAGCTCTCTCTTTTTCTCTGTCTGTAGAATCAGCTGCTTCAGACACAGACAGACGTGCAGCAGATGATCCAGAACAGAATGAAGAAGATTCAAGAGATCCAGCACTCAGTAGAGCTGAGAAAGGTGAGTGGAAAAAAATAATTCCAATTAATAATGGTATGCCTCATAATATTTCAGTCTGCATAATAAATGTGCTGAAATAAATGGATTAAGAAAAAAATGTTTCAAGTAACAATGAGGTCAGTAGATGAGAGAATTTTCCTTTTTGAGTGAATCTCTTTAAATATATATTTAAAGGGGTCATATGATGCGATTTCAATTTTTCCTTTCTCTTTGGAGTGTTACAAGCTCTTGGTGCATAAAGAAGATCTGTAAAGTTGCAAAGACTAAAGTCTCAAATCCAAAGAGATATTCTTTATAAAAGTTAGTTGTCAGCCACACCTACCTAAAACGGCTCGTTCGAACACGCCCCCACATACCTAC
>NW_015647963.1:316347-322090 GCF_001515625.1 Sinocyclocheilus rhinocerous
GTTTGAGAGAGGCGGGGCATAGAGGACCTACAATAATGTACAGTATTTGAAAAATAATGTGTTTTTTGAACATTAAAGCATGTCAACATATTCTGTTACACCAAATACACAAAATAATGATCTTTAAAATAGCATCATATGACCCCTTTAATAACATAATAGATTGATTATCATATAGAATATTTAGTTAATTCTCATTGATCAGAGGAACACAGAGGAAGAGAAATCGGCCAGTGTTGAGCTCTTCACTGATCTGATCCGCTCCATTGAGAGATGTCAGTCTGATTACTAGTCTTTCGAAATCATACAGAACAGAATAAGACTAATAAATCCGTATTAGGAAAATGTTAACTGTGTTAGATAAGTACAGTGTAAAATATATTTAACTAAACTGAACTAAAACGTACATATGTAATAATCTCGTCTCCTGCTGTAGATGTACTCAACACTGTGCAGTCATCCACACACTAAGAACTGGACTGAGATCAGTATCGACTCTGATGTGAACGTGTACTCAATGCATAGAGCTCTGACTCAACTGAAGAAAACTCATGAGACACTAAATGAAAAACTCTGTCAAACTGGTATGTGAACATTAAATATAGTGAATTTTTTTTTTTTTGTCAGTAACTTTAAGAAAGTATTTTTTCAAGGAATATTTGGGGTTAAATCCAATTCTGTGAATCTGTGATATGCTGGTGATAGTCTGTCTGACCACAGCATAGACTGTAAAAAAAAAAAGTCTCCACTTCCTTCCACTATAGAAAAGTGAAGCCAAAACAGTATGGCCACTCATCTTGCGAAAATGACGTCATTTGGACCCAGAGTCTGCAGTAGTGATCGTGAGGTGGAGCCACGGTATCAAAGTCCCACCCAAACTCCTGCAGACCCAATCGCAAGCTCACAATCATGACACCACACCCTATTTTTATAGCATCAAATAACGAACTAAAAGCAAACTTATTAGAAAAAAATGAACACTTTTCAGGTTGTGTGTGGTACACTTAGACCACAAACTATGGGTGCTTCTCAAATGGAAGGCTGCATCACGAAGGCTGCGTATCTCGGCTGCCACCTCAATCACCCACAATCCTTTGTACATTCCAATTCACAAAAATATACTGACGAAAAACTAGTCAGTACTGAGCTTGTCTGAATTAATTAGGAAATGTAAGACAAAAATAATGTTTTCGGACATGAAAGTACAGATGTTATCTTTTGTTTTGGTGTAAATTACTCACTTAACATTAAAGGCATACTCCACCCCAAAATGAAAATGTTGTCATTAATCACTTACCCCCATCAATAATGTCAGCCACTGGAGACTGTAGATGGCTGTGATTCATTGTATTGCATTAATAGAAAGCCAAATAATATAAAGATTTGTAATACAAAGTACTTTTCCAAAATTATGCTTTATTAGTATTTTCGTGCCGTGACGATGAGGGCGGGAACATATGTGGCATAGCCACGCGCACTTACTAGACCATCTCATTCTAACGTTTAATGCCGAGGAGGACTCTAGCCTAGAAGCCTCCGAAGGACTGAACTAGGAAGGACGCAGCCTCGGTAGGATGCAGCCTTCTGTTTGAGAAGCACCCTATATTTAATACCGTGTCCTAACGAGCCGCGATGGTCACAGACTCCGATTATTTATTTTAGCTTCATCCAGGCATCGGAGATCAAACATGTTTGATATTTTGCTCCCATTTTAGAACACATATTGTTTTCATTTGTCATGAGTCTCCTAGCAACAAGCTGTGTGTTTCTGCGTGAGACTCTTGTGTTTGGAATGACTTAAGAGTCTGGTAGTGTGTGATCTTCAGTCTTTTAGGCTGATGATACACAGGGCAACTTTTTGAGCAATGTTGCCGGGCAACTTTGGGCAATATTTCCATCAACGGGCAACCAGGTGAGACACAGGGCCCATGACCAATCTAAAGTATCCAGATAGAAATTTGTTACCCATTATCAATGGGAAAGTGCCCAGCAAAATTGCTCAAAAAGTTTCCCCATTTTTCATCAGCCTTAGGGTGGGTTGCACCAACAAGGATTAAGCTTTAATCTAGATTAAATCAAGGTTTATCTAATAATTCCATTGCACCAAACTTTAAACCTTGTTTAAAAATAAGCAGGATTGCATTTAAACCATCATCTTGATCCTGGGTTTAATTTATATTTAAGATAGATTAACTTTAACAATGTTGCTCCATAACTTTAAACTCAGATTTAAATCTCAATTAGGGATTAATTTTAAATTTACAGGTGAGGAGGTTTAAATGAAATAAAGTGCACCTACAGTTACAATTATGTGGCTGATTAAACAAAGAAAACAACAGAGGATGTGTTGTGAGGGCTCAGGTGTTTATTACAAATAAAAAGGAAGATTTAAGCGCATTGAGCCAGCAGATTGTGAGGGTTTTGGCAGTCTGCTATCGAGTCCGGGATGTGAATCCGTCACTCATCTCGGTGCATCTCGGCGTACGACAAAGAAAACAGAAATATACTGTATAGCATTTAACGGCAGCGGTGATGATGAAGTGAGCGCCAATGATCGCGGCCACGCCTCTCGTGTCTCACGCCCGCTCCACGCGTGGCTGCTGGGCGGCGCTGTTATAAAACATACTCCATTAATTGATACTATAATTATATTTCCAGGATTATGAAATCCGTATGCACTGCCAGAAATGTATTCATTGCTTGCTTGATCAGCCGTTTGAATAACGATAGCAGTTTATTAAGACGGCAGATATTTTACAAGTTTATTTCCTTTTTTGACACGAGCAACTTTTTATGTCAGAAAGAGAGTTTGGTAGTAAGCAAAGAAAAATTAGGAATATTAGCATTGTTCCTGTTTAATTGCAATGGCGAAATCCATCATGGCGGAAAAAATTTATCGTAGATGGAGGTTTTAATCGCAGGTTAAAGTTCTAATCCCTGATTTGTTAATCTGTGTTTAAAATTAAGTGGTGCAACACAACTCGATTTAAAATAAAACCCAGATCAACAAATCCTTGATTAGCTCTAAACTTTACTTAAATTAATCCTCGTTGGTGCAACCCAGTGTATTATGGCCAGTATTTCTTTTGTAACCATTTATAAAGTCAGCAAGATGTCTAGTGTTTTTAAATGCTATTCAGATTTTAAAAGTCATGTAGTGTATCCCAGCCTTTAGTCTCAGTTTATAAAGGATCACACTGTCAAAAAAACTAAGCAAAAAGAAAAACAACAACAAGAACTAAAAACATGTTGCATTAGACTGGTATGATAAAATCACTCAAGAAACCCTGTCTATATAAAGTTATATCCAAATGTTCACTCATCTCATAGTATTGCTTTTAATTACTTTAGCAACATGTAAGGGACATGATGTAACTATCCATGTACAAACTATAAAAATGTGTCCACAGGGTTGGACTGGGCACAGAAGTTTGCAGGTACTGTGTGCTTGACACCATTTTCTTCAATACACTAACAATACAATGTTATATTGTTATAATCTGTATTATACATAAAAAACATTTGTTGTAAAGTTGATTGATAATGTCTAATCTCTCATCTAGTGGATGTGACTCTGGATCCTGATACAGCAGCTTCATATCTCATCCTGTCTGATGATGGAAAACAAGTCAGTGATGGAGACATTGAGCAGGACGTCCCAGAAAACCCAAAGAGATTTGATGACTGTTGTGTTCTGGCAAAGGAGGGATTCAGATCAGGCAGATTTTACTATGAGGTGCAGGTGGAGGGAAAGAGTGACTGGAATTTAGGAGTGGTCAGAGAATCCATTAACAGGAAGGGAGAGATCAGCCCCAGTCCTGAGAACGGATTTTGGCTTCTGGGTGAGGTTACTGAGAATCTATATTTAGTTTCTGATAATCCATTTGTCACTTTCTTTTTAGAGACACCTGAGAAGGTGGGAGTGTTTGTGGATTATGAGGAGGGTCTGGTCTCTTTTTATGACGTGGAGTCCAGCTCTCATATCTACTCTTTCACTGGTCAGACTTTCACTGACAAACTCTATCCATACTTTGGCCCAGGTGATAATGATGCAGGTAAAAACTCAAACCCACTGATCATCTCACCTGTCAGTTCAAATTAACAATTACATTCACCAAAGATATGAAACATGAAATGTAAAAGATTATCTATATGATGATTTATGTTGCTTGAAAAAAAAATAATTTTGTCACAGCTATATTTGAGAATGGAATAAACACAACTAAATACAACTTTCATTTTCTAAAATGGAAGCTAATTTCTTTTAAATACTGACTTTTTTTTAACTTGACATGCAGACTCCAATTTGTTATGAGTCTACATATTTCTAATCAAAAAAATGTTTTTCCCATAATGCCCAACTTAATATTTTATCCTCAGCTTTATTTGCAGCTTTTCGAATCTGTCCTGATAAAATTTTATATACTATGATATGATTCCATATAAAATAGTGAAAATCCACATAATATGCTAGATTTTCTACAATTTATACAGTACACGGTTGGAAATTAACGGGGACTTGTCAAAAATGCCCCTGCACAATTAAAATAGATTTATTACATCTGTCACAATTAAAGTGAAATGTGAAAATGAATGATTCATGATTTCAAAGATTACATTTACATTTACAATCTGCTCACGTTGCATAAGATTTCTTTTTACACACGGTTTGCAGCTTTGAGCATTCTATCACACACACGTTTCTGTTGAGCTTATGAACACAATGTCTAATCAGAGGCGTTTGATTAGTCACCACAGAGAACAGCAGAGTTGTTTGTGCACACGCTGACTGACTGAACTCTGAATCTCCATTAGCGAATTCTTTCATCATCATAAACTACAAAGTGCAGAAAAGATGCAAGTAAGAGAGTCATTTTGCAGTGACAGCTTCAGTGATTATAACGGGTGTTTTTGCGAAAGTGCATAACACACGTTAGACTGAAGTCATGTGCCGCTACATTTTTCTTTGCTCGCTTTATATAATTTATTTACAGTCTGAATAACCGTTTTGTTTTTCATGCTACTGAAATATGTGTGAAGTCTTGATTATCTGATCCATAAAAAAAGCAATGAACTAATTCATAAATTGTTCTTCGCTTCTTTTGTCTGTAGCCAGTGTATGACATGCTTTTTCCCTACAAAACCTTTTCTATTCAACATTAATAATTATCATTACAATATCAAGAGCAATAATAAACAATAATGATTGTGTCATGATATTGCAGCTCAACCCTCTAATGAGTTGCTGTTTTTTAATTTATAGTCTATTTACAAGACAACTTTTGTGTAAATATTCGTGCACTTCAGCAGCATTAAACAGTCTGTGTAAATAAATGCCATGTCAGATTCTGTTCCAGCTTTGCAGTTCAAAGATGGCTTTTGTTGACAGTACATGTGTGTTCTACGTGTTAACACTGAATTACTTGCAAAATATTGCGGTTCTTGGTTTATATTAGAATAACTACCGCATTTGAATAAAGACAAAGTAAATTGTACAACAAATATTGCTTGTAAACTAAATTGCTTACCAATAAATATGCAAATACACAATGGAGAATGATTTAAGTTCATGAACATCTACTCACATAAAAACTATTATAGATAATAGTAGTAAGTAGTAAGTAATAGTAGTAGATAATTATAGATATTTTTTTTTGCTGAATTATTATTTAGTGTTCATGAGCCTTCAGTCTAGCTAATTTTATTTTAAAGGGGTCATATGATGCGATTTAAATTTTTCCTT
>NW_015647964.1:0-1213 GCF_001515625.1 Sinocyclocheilus rhinocerous
TAGTTTCACAGTATGGCTTTTGTCAGTCAACCCTTTCTTGATCCCTTAACTTAAATATTCTGATCTGAAAAATTTCACAGTGCAGTTGGTCAGTTAACTCTTCCCTGATTCATTTACATCACTATTTTGATTTGTTAAAACGTTCACAGTGCAGTTATGGTCAGATAACGGTTCAGTCAGTAACATCACCATTCTGATCTGTGAAAAATTTCACAGTTCACTACGGGTCAGCTGACCCTTCCCTGAGTCATGTACATCACTATTCTGATCTGTGAAAATTTTCACAGTTCAGTTTGGGTCAGCTGACCCTTCCCTGAGTCATGTACATCAATATCCTGATCTGTGAAAACTGTCACAGTTCACTACGGGTCAGCTGACCCTTCCCTGAGTCATGTACATCACTATTCTGATCTGTGAAAACATTTACAGTTCAGTTTGGGTTAGCTGAGGTGGTAATTTTCTGCTATGATTTCTCTGCAGCAGGGACTGGAGCACTTGTCACTGGGTCACTAACATCACTATTCTGATCTGTAAAAAAAAAATCACAGTTCAGTTTGGGTCAGCTGACCCTTCCCTGGGTCACTAACATCACTATTCTGATCTGTAAAAAAAAAAAAAATCACAGTTCAGTTTGGGTCAGCTGACCCTTCCCTGGGTCACTAACATCACTATTCTGATCTGTAAAAAAAAAAAAAATCACAGTTCAGTTTGGGTCAGCTGACCCTTCCCTGGGTCACTAACATCACTATTCTGATCTGTAAAAAAAAAAAAAATCACAGTTCAGTTTGGGTCAGCTGACCCTTCCCTGGGTCACTAACATCACTATTCTGATCTGTAAAAAAAAAAAAAATCACAGTTCAGTTTGGGTCAGCTGACCCTTCCCTGGGTCACTAACATCACTATTCTGATCTGTAAAAAAAAAAAAAATCACAGTTCAGTTTGGGTCAGCTGACCCTTCCCTGGGTCACTAACATCACTATTCTGATCTGTAAAAAAAAAAAAAATCACAGTTCAGTTTGGGTCAGCTGACCCTTCCCTGGGTCACTAACATCACTATTCTGATCTGTAAAAAAAAAAAAAATCACAGTTCAGTTTGGGTCAGCTGACCCTTCCCTGAGTCACTAACATCACTATTCTGATCTATGAAAACTTTCAAAGTTCAGTACGAGTCAGCTGACCCTTCCCTGGGTCACTAACATCACTATTCTGATCT
>NW_015647965.1:0-190 GCF_001515625.1 Sinocyclocheilus rhinocerous
TCCATTGAAGAAAAGTGAAGCCGCCATTGTCCCAACAGGGCGTGGTCATATTGCTCTGATTTGGAACCGGAGTCTGCGCAGTAGAGAACTCGGGACCAGAGTCTGCGCAGTAGCGAGCGAAGTGGAGCCGCGTCCCGCCCACACTCCCGCAGAGTCGATCGCAAGCATACGCCCCTGACCCCGTTTTAAT
>NW_015647965.1:354-503 GCF_001515625.1 Sinocyclocheilus rhinocerous
GAAGCTGTCAGTCTCAGCTGTCAATCATGACGTCACACTCCCGTTTTTATAGCATCACTTAACTAACTAAAACCAAAATTATTTAAAAAACGAATGCTTGAACGTACATCAGCGTGATAAAATCTACATCAAATGACAAAAGCCATCTT
>NW_015647966.1:0-3185 GCF_001515625.1 Sinocyclocheilus rhinocerous
CCTTTCAGTCGGTCACTATGAGTCACGTCGTGACCGACGAATTGGATCTCGCTTCGAGAGAGCAATCTACTTCGAGTGTAACTAAACGAGCCAATGCACATTGGCATGCAATTATTGCATCCAGCTGCCGCTGATCACAGCATGAGCATAAAAAGGCAGCCGGTGCAATGCATACCAGCTTTTCGCTTTGGAGCCGAGTGACAACATCGTTCTGCTCCATCCAAGTGTCTTCAGTGAGCTACGAGTTCAACGCGCTCTTGGAAGCTTCTGGTGTTGGCGGACGGCGCTTCAGCGGTGGTCGTTCCTGTGTCGAGTGGGTTGCGCACTTCAGGCTGCACTACCCCCCTGGCGGCTGCTGGGCAAGGGCTACTTCCGGCAGTAGCACGGGTGGTTTGAGGGTTACAGTGGTGGCAAACCCCTCAGGGAACCAACCCTCGGGGGGCCATCGCTCCTCTAGCGCTTCAGATCCAGTTGAGCGGCCCTCTTCAAAGAGCGTACCAGTGGTATCCTTTGGTGCTCTTCCCAACGACCGGATGTTGATCATCAGAGGGAGAGCTCTCTGGAGAGGAAGATTCGATTGCGCTGCCGCCCTCCGGGGCGGTGGCAAGGCCTGAATCGGATCCGGAGATGTCGGCTATGCTTTCCCGGGCCGCCGAGAGGGTAGGGCTCGAGTGGAAATCTCCACCGCGTCCCGAGCCCTCGAGGCTGGACGATTGGTTTCTCGGGGTGGCTCGCGCTGGTTCTCAGCGGCCATCGAGGCTCGCGCTGGTTCTCAGCGCCCCATCTCGGTGCCCTTCTTCCCGGAGGTGCATGAGGAGCTCACCAGGTCACGGACGGCACCTTTTACTGCCGGAAACCGATCTGCTGGTTCCTCCTCCCTCACCACCCGTTGACGGTGGTGCAGCTAGGGGGTATATGGGGGTCTCCCCGGTGGAGCGGTCGGTTGCGATGCAATTGTGTCCTAATACCGCCTCCACCCAGCAGGGCGAACGGGGCCTCCCTTCCCGGGTCTGTAGGTACTCGTCTGGCCTGTCCGGCGATGCTTATACGGCCTGTGGAGAAGCTGCCTCCGCCTTACACGCTACGGCGTAACTGCAGGTTCATCAGGCCAAGGCACTGAGGGACCTGCACGAGGGTGATCCGGAAGTTCTGAAAGAGCTCCGAACCGCTACTGATCTCGCGCTCTGAGCGACAAAGGTCACCGCGAGTTCTCTGGGTCGTGCGACGTCCACACTTGTGGTCCAGGAGCGGCATCTCTGGCTGTGTCTGGTTGATATGAGGGACGGCGACAAAGTTCGGTTCCTATTCTGCTCACAGGTGATTGGAGATGAGTTTTTTGTTATCACTTTGTTGCAGTTTGCCGATTTTTGTAAAATAACATATGTTTTTGCTTTTCAGATAAAAGAGTGGTTTCAGTTTAATATGTTGCAGGTTCATTAATTGGTAATAAATAATTGATAATAAATAATATTGATGATAATAAATCATCCCAAAAAAATATTGGGCTTGTTTTGAGCTTGTTTTTTGAGCTGCGGTTGCTTATTTATCTTGCGAGAGTTGGCAACAGTGTATAAAACCCATTGCTCCTAAGGAATGTCACCATAATGATAGGAATACCTGTGTGTGTGTGTGTGTGTGTGTGAGAGAGAGAGAGAGAGAGAGTGTGTGAGTGAGTGTGTGTGTGTGTGTGTGTGTGTTTGTTTTTGTTACATGGTGAGGACCTCAACATGTTAGCACACTCACATAGTGGGGACCAAAAACATAGTGGGGACCGAATCCCCGGTCCCCACAATGTTTTGCTTGTAATAGGCTCAGGAGGCGTTGCTGATATGCCTAGTGCAGTTTTTTTCTGAATCCCCTCCATGAACAAAAACCGGATTTCTGTGTGTGGCAGCGCTGTTCTACAGCGCCCCTGTAGTCTGGCTGCAGAACTGTACCTCTACACACACACACATACTTTACCTACTGCTCATGCGTGAAGCACCTGACCAAACCAACGTTAATCACCGTTAATCAAGGCCAATCAATCTTCATCGACGGATTCATCAATCGTTTCAGGTAATTAGACAGTTTCTTTCACATTATTTTGATAATTCAATAATCAAAAGAAGACATCGCAGTTTAATCCTTCGTGAAATATCTGAAATGTAGTTATTGAATGTTTTTAGGAGATGTCTGTGTTTAATTGTTGTTTTTTTACCAAAAAATATGGCGAATACACTGATAAACTTAAACTGTCGGCACAGAATTTAACGTGTTTACATGAGGGAAAAGATTATGCTAACGTGCTACTTTTCCGGCACCGCGTGGCATGCGATTAAGAGGCCGGAGTGAGGTATGTGATTCCCAGGGAGACGCTGAATCGAGTGCCGGTGACGCGGCCTGCTTTCGGGGAAGAGGCGGAGGAAACCGGGGAAAGAGGCGGAGGAGCACGGTATCAACGACTAAACAAAACCGAATATAAAAAAGGTAGGTTACTGTAGATTTACTATGGTATTTTAGTAAATTCACAGTTACCACAGATGTACCATTATTTTACATTCGTTTAACTATTTTTAAAAACATGATATTTTCAAATGATAATCAATTTTCCATGTTTTATAGTTATATTATAGTAATACCATGGTTGTTTTTCATAAGAGTGCGTTCCAAGGTCATAGAAATCTTAAATAAATAAATAAATTATCAGGGATAATTTAAAGTTCTGATTCTTAGAATTGTTTGAGTTAAGATTAATACCCTTACGAAAATTAACCATGGTTTTACTATAGTAAACCATGACTGTAGTTTTAAAAACCATGGTTCAAGTACCACAAATTAACTATGGTTGTAATACCATAGTTTAATCATGGTTTTACTAAAGTACCTCAAATTACATTTAAGCCTAGTTATTCAACAAACATCTACAAAATAAATACAGAATGACAAGTTACTATTCTATGATACAGGCTTTATTACAGCAGTTACATCATCTGAAAGAATATATGAACGGTTGCAGTTGTTCTCACATGACAAAATGATTCAGAACTATGAACTACAACTTTATAAAAAAAATGGTGAAAAAGCACTGCAGTGGTAGAGATGGTTTTCTGCTCATTTACAAAATAAAAATGGCAAATTGTTTCACTGTAATAATGCATTATCTCTATAGAAATTAATTACATGTTGTACAAATAAACATGACT